>NC_079451.1:5737067-5792067 GCF_903798145.1 Danio aesculapii | reverse complement strand
TTAAACCCAACCATCATTGGGGGATGATCAAATCGTACTAAATTGTACGAATTAGTAATTAATTGCCGTGAGATTGTGTTGGAAATGCAAGTTCTTGCGTCAAGTTTCGCAGTTCACTGCGTTGCAAAGTTCAAGCTTGGTGAACTCTGACCTGCAAAATCACATCACTTAAAAACAATTGCTCACTTTTTTTTAAATGTCTAATTATCTTGTTTAATCCCGCCCCTTTTCACAGTGTCGTACTACAGAATTTCGCATGCTCAAACTAGCGTGACCGCAACTTAAGTTGGAGGTGGTAGGAGCTAAACTATGTAGAGCTTTGGCCCTCCAGGAATTGAGTTTGAGACCATTGTTTTAGGTAATTAATGTCTAATTTTAAGAAATGGCTTCTTAATAATCAACATTGTGAACACTAGGCTTTTGGATATTGTTGCTTTTGTGGTTGTTTGTTAGCAGTTCACTTGAGTATTGTTTTTATTGGTATGGTCTTTAACATCTGGCTAGGGGACCACCAATGAAAACTAGTCTTTTGGGCTAATTTGGGTACGTTTACGTTCTTGGAGAACATTGATTAACGTACACTGTCCCTTGTTGTGAAATAAATTGCATCCATGTCCCTCTGAATATATGAATATTTATTGTGTTATAAATCCCAAGATTACCACATGGTTACAACTGGTTTTCATTATAAGATTTACTGCATTAGTTTAATGAAAGTTTTGTGTTCATAGGTAAAGTTTAACCACAGCCGGCAGCTAGCTCTCTGCTACTCTGCCCACTGAAGCTAAGCAGTACCTGGATGGAAGACCACATGGGAAAGCTAGGTAGCTGCCAGGAAGTGGTGTTAGTGGGCATTCAACCTGCTGTCTGTGTGGGTCCTAATGCCCCTGTATATTGATGGGCACTCTATACTGCTCAGTGAGCACCATCTTTCGGATGAGAAGTTAAACCGAGGTCCTGATTCTCTTTGGTCGTTAAAAATCCCAGGATGTCCTTCGAAAAAGAGTAGGGGTTTAACCCTGGTATCCTGGCCAAATTTGCTTACTGTCCATCATGGCCTCCTAACCATCCGCATATCATAATTGGCTTCATCAACCAGTCCCCTCTCCACCAATCAGCTGCTGTGTGATGTGCGGTCTGGCCCAATATGGCTGCCGTCGTGTCATCCAGGTGGATGCTGCACACTGGTGGTGGGTGAGGAAATTCCCCTTAATTAAATAAGTTAAAGTTGACTTGAGCTCATTTTTACAAGTTCATGTAGATTGAATTTTGAGCATTTAGAGCATGTTTCCTCTCGCAAATACAGACATAGGTTCAAATTTTTGTATATTACACTGGTACTTTCTAATAATGGTTGTTATAAATATTTAATTATTAGCTACTGTCTGCTGATGTCCACTACATATAATTAAGAGCCATTTGCATCATTATGAGATCCTGTCCACACATATTTAGAGCATGCACAATGAATGACAGTCCATCTAAAGAGCTAGCGAAGCAATGAAGATAGAAAGCTGCAATTATAAACAATGAAGCTGTCAAAACTACAAGTGCACATTTAAGTACAAATTATGGCCATATCATAGTCTACTCTACTCTATAATGGGAACATATCTATAGATATAGACTTGTCAAACTTTTAAGTGTATAAGGTCAACAAAACACATTAGTTGGAATTTGTTCTCGCTCTTCTTTCGTAATTTTCTGACAGTACCTTTACTGTATATGATAAATACATGTTGCTGTAAATATATTCCCATAATATTATGAGGTTAAAAATGTTTTCAAGTCTCTCAAATGCCCTGTGTCTATTTTTTTGTTTTATTCAGGCAACATACATGTCAGAGTAATGTGAATTTGAATCATTTTTGCATGACCAATAGAGCCTTGAGGCCTTGATGAATTGCATTAGTTGTCTTCATGTCCAAGAGACTTAGCTTTACAGATTTAATGTACTGATTCACATGCAATTTCATTGCTGTCTCTTTACATTGACAGACATAACAGCACAACTAATAGTTGAACTTGAGTGTTTTGTACATGCTTTTGACAAAGTTTTGTGTATTTAATACACAATGCTCTGTCTGACAGCCAGGTTTCTGTGGGTAAACTCTATTTGTTGAATGTATGAGAATGTTGTTGTTTTTTTGTTGGTAAAGTTTCCACTTTATATCAAACTGCCTTAATTACCATGTATACTATTATAATCATGTATATGTGTTTTTTACATTGAACTAACATTTTCATTACATCTGTAATTAATTTCTGTAATCACATTTATAATTACACCATTGACCCATCCCTTACCTTAACCCAAACTTAAATCTACCCATAAACCTGTCCCTAACCTTACCCGTATCTCACTTCAAGAGCACCAAAAATGTTCTTAAATACAATAAGTACACTGCACTTACTTTCTACTGTAAGTACATAGTAATTAAGGCAGCTTAATATAAAGTGGGACCAAATTTTGTTAATAAAATATGCACCAAATATGATGCTAAAGAAGCTTATTTGCGATTTAATTTATTTGAATATGATTCAAATGGTGCGGACATAGTCAAAAGTTCATGTTTGGACTTCAGTGATAATAATAATAATAATAATAATAATAATAATAATAATAATAATAATAATAATAATAATAATAATAATAATAATAGACCAGAAATGACACAGGCTTTTCCCAAATGATAGTACGATAATGTAAATGAGGTATCTATGTGGGACAAAAAAAATTATATTTATATATATTTATACAACCGTTCTGTCTGGTTCATGAATCTGATTTGCTGCAGTATTCTGCAAGTAACAGCATTCACCCAGCCTCTTCACCCTTGTGTACTACTCTGCACACATACAGCAACAAGCAGAGGACGCTCTACAGTTTGACAAATATTGCTGCTGTTGGACAACATAATGTACTTTTGAGACTTTTTTTTAGGTGAGAATGTAGTTGTTTAGATTACAACTATGTAGTTTATTTAAGTATATTTATTTATTTAAAATATTTATAATTTCTGAGAGACAGCAAGTCGGCAGCCATTGTTCATCCACAAGATGGTGACAGAGACTGCACATCAGCCCTTAGAACAGAAAAACAGCTTAATTTTTAACTACAGCTGATCAAATCATCATTAAACTGGTAAATGACATTCTAAGTCGATCTCTCTCTCTCTCTTTTGTATGTTGTAGTGCTGCATTTATACCATATGATTGTAGTGTATTGAGTGTGAAATGAGACTTGCATATCAGGAATGTGTGTTTTTTGCATTGGCCACTCTTTGCATAACCCTGAGTTACTTTTTGGTTGGCCATCTGTTTGTTTATAATGCGTCTCCTGTTTTCTACTGCAAACTAGTTCAGTAAAAAGAAATGCCTGCATGTGTTTAGCGTTTTTCCTTATCACAAACAAAACAGTAATCTGGTAGTGTTGGTGCTGCTTTGGCTTTTTCAGGGTTCAAAATATTGTGATCTCCTGATTGTAACAAAGAAATATTGGGAAATCTCTGTAGACTGATGCCATATCATGCTGTTGAGCCTTATAACCTTAAAATGCCAGCAAAATCACCTGTTTTGTCATCGCTTTAGATATTATGCTAGAAAATCATTTAAATACTAGCTCTAAATTGAAGTTGGTGAAATAGCAATGGTTTCTGCTCTTCTGACATCAGCTGCAAAAGTGAATGAATGGCGGAAGAAAGTAGTTCCTCTTACAAAAGGTTTATCAGACTCTCGTAAATGATTTTCATTTTTATATACATGATTATGCCGTCGAATTGTTGTACAAACGCAATATCACACTCGTAGCAGTATGGTATTGCTGTATATGGTCAAGGATCTGGCTATATATAGTCAAGTAAAGTCAGTATTTACCAGTGGTATGAATGATTTTGGACTTGATTCATATATATAGATAGGAAGTTGAGGAAGTTGTGAGATTATATAATAAGTCAGTTGTTTTTAATAAGTATGAGTTGAGTGTTTTAGTTTGCAGTATTTCTTTGTCAGCAAAGTTTTGCTTAAGACTGTTAGTAGCTATAAATAATTGAGATATTGCTTGAGCACATCCATAAAATATTCCACCTGGAATTACCTGCTCTATAAACTCAATAAAAACAAACATAAACAAAAACCAGCACAAGTTTCAATCATCCTGCTTAAGTTTGTGGCCAAATAAGCTACATTTACAGTAGGTGTTCAGTTATTAAGGTAGTACTGTAAATAACCTTTATCTCCAATGCTATTAATGTGTAGTGCTGAAGATCAGGATATCAAGCATCCAATCATTTAAAGCGATACTTGAAGGGGTTTGGTCTTGCTCACCCAGCATCTGACAGAAATGGATTATGCCTTTTTTATGCTAAATAAAATTCACAGAAAAGGTAAAACTTTCAGTCCCTCTGGATTTTGAGCAGAAAGTTGAAGATGAAAGCGTAGGCCTAGATACATTTTAACTCGACCGCGTGAGAGAGTTCAGTAGAAGAGCGCAGATGGGTAGTGTCTCAGCGCCCCTGTTCTATAGCTGGATTGATGACCGGACTGTTCATGTAGCATAAATGAGCTCTAAGTGGACTCATTTTTCATGCCATTCTGAATGAGAGTGTCAAGAGGAAGTAGAACTCCCTTCGCAGGTACGAGAGGGAAGCAGGACTCCTGGAGTCTACGAGTTTGAATTTGTGCTGACTTCAGAAAAAGCAAGATCGTCCATCTGTTGTTAAATTGATCTGGAATGGATAATTATACCTGTGGATGAACTGGTTTTCTTCAAGGTACTGGCAGCCGCGGGCGATGTCTCGGGCTATGTTGAGAAGATCTACCATGGTTAGACTGGAAGGGTGCTCCTGGGAAATATTACACAGACACAGAATTATGGGTATACCCGGCAAGTACATTTATGTACTTTAATATAATTTTTCAAACACATATCTTATGTACAATTAATCAAAAATGCATTAAAATGGTATTATATATTTAATGTTAAATTCATTAAACTTTTCTTGTACTAAACTAAATTTCCATTGAGACTTGTGTGACTTGTAATTATAAAGTAATGTAATTATGGATGTTATAACCACTATATAACGATACATGTACAATCAAATAGCACAATAATTTAAAAGTTTAATGTATTGTAAATGTTCTTTAGCAGATTAGTCAATACAAAAGTATTATTGAAATATAATTGGTTATATATTTACAATTTAAAAATGAAGGGTTTAGGGTAGCATTATTTAAAACTGCTCTTTTAGCTAACCCAGGCTCATTCCGAGAACGTAGTCCCGGGGACGTTTCTGGAGACCACGAAATACGTCCCGAGAGGTACGTATTTTTGCAGTTTTTGTTTTCGCGAGGCCGCGAGAGGCCGCTGTGCGCACTTTTTCCCGCGCCGTTCTCGCGTAAACCCGCTGGAGGCCGCTGTCGAACGACCTTCCGCCTGTCTGCCTGGATGATAGAATGATTGACCGTGCGACCGGTCAATCTGCGGGCTGAACCACCCTCCTCCGTCCCTAAACCCAACCAACGACGATTCACAAAAGCCGTCCAGAAAAAGAAAAGCCCTCGTCTGATTTTTACCACGTTTTCGGATTTGACCACATTCTCACCCTGTGACGAACTTGTTCGCTTCATTTTTTGGATTTTGTTTTTGTTTTCTTACCTGATTTCTGGAACCGCTCTTCCCCGGACTCGAGCCCGGTCGTCGTCGTGGTCAGCCCCTCTCTGCGCCTCGAGTCCGCCAGAGTACACGAATAGCTAACCGGACAAACTGGTTGCAGCTTTCGCTTAAAAAAATGAAATGCAGCCGTACGTACCCCCGGCTACGTATTTCGCGGTCTCCAGAAACGTCCCTGGGACTACGTTCTCAGAATGAGCCTGGGTTGCTTTTAGCAGGGACCCCCAAAAATTGTGAAAACTGGTAAATTCTGTATGAATTCTGACATCAACACATGAGAGATTATTTCTAAGAATGTCGGAAACTGGTAGTCACAGAAAACACATAATATGGATGTTAATGGTTACCAGTCTCCAACATTCTCCCAAATATCTTATTTTGTGTTCAACAGACCAACAACAACAAAATACTCAAAATTGTTTTGGAACAAATCAAGCATGATTAAAGGGCAATGAAATGATGGCATTTCTGGGTAAACTGTCCCTTTGATATAAAATGATGGTGTGAGCAGTTTATTGATATTTATGCAATAAGAGAAACCGCTGCGAGCATTTTGTGACTGGTCTGTGTGTTCTTACAAGTCTGGGTCTAGTTTCCCTCAGGAAGCTCTTCAGATCCCCTCCGGCCATCAGTTCCAGCAGAATGAAGTGAGGCAGAGCCTGGAGACTCACACCAATGCATCGCACAATGTTTTGGTGACTAAACTTGCTGTCGGAGGAAAAGAAAGAGAAATGTGGTCCTTTTGTGTCCTAGTAAGTATAAAGAATGATGTGCTTTATGTACCTACTTTTATTTTTTTATTTTTTACCTGATTATAAGAGCTTCCATTAAAAAGTCCAGTTCGTCCTGCTCAGAGCACACCTCAGGAAGGGTCTAATTAAGGAATAATTTAACAATCAAATCCATGAACGTCATTAATGATTGTGTAAGACAACCAACCAACCAACCAAGCAACCACTCACTCACTCACTCACTCACTCACTCACTCACTCACTCACTCACTCACTCACTCACTCACTCAACCACTTACTCACCCAAGCATTTAACCAAACCAACCAACCAACCAACCAACCAACCAACCAACCAACCAACCAGCCAACCACTCACTCAACCACTTACTCAACCAACCAACCACTCACTCATGCAACCAACCACTCACTCATCCAACCATCCAACCAACCAACCAACCAACCAACCAACCACTCACTGAACCACTCATTCATCCAACTAACCAAACAACCACTCAACCCAACCAACCACTCACTCATCCAGCCAACCAACCAACCAACCAACCAACCAACCAACCAACCAACCACTCAATCAACCAACAAACCACTGACTCAACCAACCAAACAATCACCCACACACTCAACCCACCCACCCAACCACTCGTTCACTCACTCACTACCAACCAACCAACCAACCACTCACTCAACCAATAAACCACTTACTCAACCAAACTACCACTCAATCAACCATCCAACCAATCAACCACCCACACTCACCAACCCAACCATTCATCCAACCAAGCACTCACTCAACCACTTATTCATCCAACTAACCAACCAACCAACCACTCACCCAACCAACCAACCAACCACTCACCCAACCAACCAACCACTCACTTATCCAACCAACCACCCACACACTCATCCACCCACCCAACCAACAACCCACCCAACCAACCACTCACTCAACCAATCAACCACTTAAGTAACCACTCATCAATCAATCAGTAAGGCTGATGCATCTTTTCACCTATTTGAACAGTTATTACAAAATGTAGTGATATTACTTAAGTATATATGTATGGATATCAGTGAAAGATGCTTTTGAAGCACTGCTTCACGAAAGCGAATCATTTGTTTCAAATCAGTGGTTCAGAGCACATATCAAATTGTGATGGTCATGTTTCAGTAAAATGTTATATTTCTTCACTGCAGGATGATCTGTGTAATACCATGAAATCCACATTAATCACACAGATTCATTTAGATCACCCCCAGTGGTGAACTATGAACAGATTGTATAGTGTTTACGTGATCTTGGATCAGCTTTACTAGTTTGTCAACATTTTAATGAGACATTTGTAAAATAAAAAAAGAACAATAGTTATTAGGAACAATAATTAATAGGCTCTTGTATTGGTATGTTTAGCAGAGCCTACAAAGGAACAAACAATATATGTGTTGAAAATTGATAAAAAGTATGCATATTATGTAGGGATAACAAACAAATTATGAGCTAAGTGCACTTATTGGCTAGATATATTTTTGACAAAGTCAATTCTAATGCTTGTTTTTCCTGAGTTCTTTCATTTACATGGTTTTGACTACCAGGCATACCCACTGTAGCATGTGCAGTTTCGAACGCTTTAAAAATGAATCATTTTGTGAAGCAATTGATAAAGGAGTATAAAAAAATCACCAAGCTGCATACTTTCTAACAAATGTTGGGCTTGTGGTTACAATAACCCAAAACATTTTTTTCATTTTATAAAATTAAATCTAAATGACACATTTTAAATTAACCTTTTAAAGTTGGGTTTGTTCAAAGTTGACCCAATGTTGGGTTTGTATATATATGTATTTTGTAACAACCACTCACTCACTTACTCACTAACTCACTAACTATCAACCAACCAACTAACTACTTACTTATCCACTCACTCAACCAACCAACCAACCAACCAACCAACCAACCAACCAACCAACCAACCAACCAACCAACCACTCATGCTCTCACTCAATAAACCAACCAACCAACCAACCACTTCTTTGATGTTGGGTCACCACTCAATGTTGGGTCAAATATGGAAAACCCAACTGCATTTTTTAATTAAATTTAAATGACAAATTTTAACTCAATAGTTGGATTTGTCCAAAGTTGACCCAACGTTGGGTTACAACAACAGCATTTGTGTTATAGTGAATGTATTCATGTATGTATGTATGTATTTATGAATTATTTACATTTAGACAGCTTACACTTTAAAAA
Source organism: Danio aesculapii (assembly GCF_903798145.1). Classification (NCBI taxonomy): domain Eukaryota; kingdom Metazoa; phylum Chordata; class Actinopteri; order Cypriniformes; family Danionidae; genus Danio; species Danio aesculapii. The sequence goes on along the minus strand of NC_079451.1, from coordinate 5,783,396 downwards.
AATGCTGGGTTCCACACAATCCCTTCATGTTGTCTCAACACAAATCAATTAAGTTAACTTCATTGTTTTACCACATAATACAATTAAATTTAAAATATTTTATATCTAGTGTATATAACCATAAGAAAATCTATAAATTCCTAAAAAATATCTATATATTTTGAGTATTAATTTGTCAATCTTACCTTTACAGCCACCTGCATGGGACTGGGTTCTCCTGGTATTCCAACAGCCAGTCCTTCATAGACCTCCCCAAATGCCCCATGCCCCAATCCTCTGCAAAGCAAACATTCATGACCAGTATTGTCAATACTGATAGATCAGTACCACTTATTCAAAGCATCAGACTGCTCCTGACCTGGTAAGAGATATGTTACGCCGCGGGACCTCTTTTAGGTCATTGACGGATGCCGTTTTTCCACCAAAGCAGTAGTTGGGATTGTAGTCGGTCATGATGGTAGAGGCTCTCAGTTTGCTCAGCTTACAGTCGGGACTCTGCAGCTCCAGCTGGATCGACTGGAGCTCGGTGTGTTTACGTCTGTACACTGGACAATAATCACACAGCATGACATGTCAGAAGGATTCATTAGGGAGTGGTTCAAAGTCAAATGCAATATGGCTGTAACCAGTTTCTATTTTCTATGAAAATTGCACACATTTAAGGAGTATATTTTGAGTCCCACTAGTAGTTTTAATAGTGGTTTTGCTTGCTTAAAGATATTTTAAAAATAAAGTAAACCCATTGCTTTTAAAGTGATTAGTTAATTTTACTTTAAAAATATTGAGCAAATCTGTTACCTTATTAAGTGAATTAATATGTGAATACTTACAAAAAAAATAAGTTGAGTGAAATTAACAGGTTCAAGTTACAATGGGCTTACTCACTTTTTAAGTAAAGCAACTTGTTGCTTTACACACAGGTGTTGAGTTCAATCTGGCTTGAGTGGTGGCTCACAGCTGATGGCAGGACAGTGGTGCCATCCACTGTTCTGGAGGGTGCATAGAAATTAGTCTTTGGTGTATGTCATTTTGGTTAGGAGGAGAAATGCAGCTTAAGAATGAATTTATACAAAAAGACTATTGGTGTATGGGATTTTGTCAGAGCTTGACAGGAACTTTACACTACACAGTTCATGGATCAGTTTCTTCCTCCATTTCACAAGTATAAGTAAGTGTGATTAAAATGGTTGCCTTCTTGTTTTCTCTAGCTTGCAAATTATGTATTTAATTGTGTTTTGTTAATTGTAACTGCTTTTACTGTAACTGATTAACTCTTTATATTCCCAATTCGCATCTAAAGCCAGGTTGAAAACATGACATGTGCCGCTTTGTTTACAGATTTAAGCGCTTTTGTGAGCTCACAATCCATTGCCGTTTATCATTGCTATGGCCACTATCAGTGTGTGTTGAGCATCAGTTAAGACAATGTTAGTACCTGTCAGCTTTAATTGTGGGGAAAACTGGATAATTATGAGCTGTTGTCTGCTAATTTCTTCTTCCGGGTTTAAAGTAATTTTTGTGGTGGGATTAAAATCTGTGACGTAGCGCAAAACTGCAAGTGGTGTGGTGATGTGTCGTTTTCTCATTATTATTCATAGCAGAGTTTTCTTATCCTATGAAAAGAACCTGCTTCTTAATTATTCATGAGCGCACGGGCTTTCCGAAGACAGACCTGCCAAGCTGGGAGGCTCAATGACTGGGTGAGACACAGGTCGTATGTGTTTGTTCCCATGATCCATGGGGTTTGTTGCATGTGTTTCCCGGTGATTCTGTCAGGGCTGATACAGCAAAGCTTTTGGTTAGCAGCAAGCATTTTTGTCAGGAGAGCAGTACGAGAATTGGAGAATGGCAGACTTTGTCTTTTATCAGTGGAGTTCGTTACCATCAGATTATCATGGAGACCCATCGCCTATATTCGTGTTGCTGTGTTTGCACATGTTTTAAATCCTCCAGATTACCGGCAGGGCTAATGGTTGGAATAGACAGGGCAAGAGACTGCATTGCTATCCACTGTGTCTGCATTCAGACCCGGGGATTGAGGAGAGAAGTCCTCCTCATTTATAGTGTTTATATAAACACGATTCTCTTTATAGTGATATAACAAATTGTGGTTATGTGTATATGAAATTACGAATGACAAATGTAGCAGGGCATTAAATTACTTACTGTTTATTTCTTTGCTTTTTATCTTTGTTAAGTATAAAATCATGGGTCTCCTCACGGTTTGTGTCTCATTTTGTGAGCCAGCTGACAGTTCGCTCCACTCTTTTTCCCCTGCACTGTTGGCCATGCCCACTCCTCCCACTGCTCTATGCCCATCACGGAGAAAAATTTCCGAGGTGGACATGAACTGAAAAAGGGGGGTTTCATGGCCCTTTAAACTGCATTGCTTTAATTCACTGCATTGGGCTCACAAATACACTCTGCACTCTGACTACCTGTTGATAAGCAGTGGTGGGCATTTCTCTCTGTCTCAAGCTGTGGCCACACTACGCTTTTCCTCCCATAGACTTCCATTCATACGCACGCGAATGCGTCAGACCGGAAACGTGGGGTCATGCGTCAAGTTTCGCAGGTTGCTGCGGTGCAAAGTTCAATCTTGGTGAACTCTGACTTGCGAAATCGCATCACTTGACTGCGTGATACCAATCGAGGATCAAAACATGACCTCTCTGCACAGAAATTTAAAACATGGAGCAATCGCTCGCTTTTTTTAATGTCTAATCATCTTGTTTAATCCCGCCCCTTTTCACAGCGCCGTACGACAGAATTTCGCACACACAAAGCCCAGTGTGACCATAGCTTCACACTGAACGCAGTCGACCAATCACAACACACTGGGTGATTGAACCAATCAGCACAGATTAGCATCGTGTTAAGGATGGGTTTGGGAACAAATTAATCACTGAACAAATCATATGGGAGTCGTTGGGATAATTAAGTAAAAGTAAATACATATTATAAGACAATGAAAGTGTTTTTTGACTTTGCATGCATATCAGCCTGTTGTTGGAGACCCCCAAAACCAAAATATGACCTTAATATAGCATAATAGGGGCGCTTTAAAATAATATGTTATAATGAACAAGTAACAAAGGCTATATGTCACAACAGCTTACTATAGTACATTATTGTACATAAGCATTTATTGGAGGTGTTATGTACTGTTACATTTATATTCTTGAGTTTTATTTAAGGGCTAATTTTGAGGCTAATTAATGAACAAATCAATATTTTCGCTGAGATTTTAATAGTTTAAATATAAGCAACTAAATAACTACGGAGGGGTATGTTATGGCAAATGACATGGGCAAATCTGAAATGTCGCACCCATAAACAGTTTTCACAAAAAGCATGCATGGTGAAGTTTGGTGGGCTTGACCCAAGCAGTAAACACATTAGTGCAGCTTGTGGAAGTGATTTATTCATAAAGCGGTAATCGACAAGCCTTGTCAGAGTCCAGCAAACAGCCCATTTATCATGCGTCTTCTCTATTTATCACTCAGAGGCTACTACTATACTGTAGATGGACAGATGAAGTGTTAAATGTGAAGGCTCTCTCCCTCTTTCTCTGCCTGAATTTCTGTGTGTGTGCGCAAACCTGGAGTTAATGAATTGTGAAAACAAAATACAAACACATGATGCATGCAGTCCACTTAGAATCTTCACAGCTGTTTTTTTTAAGGTGTCATTCATTCATTTATTCATTTTCTTTTCGACTTCCAACAGGTCTACTGCAGTATTTTTGATGATTGGGATGCAGTTCAACCTCCTGCCACTTTTCTAAATAATCAACAAGAAGTCAAGTTATTATTTGTTGCTCTTTCAACTGGGAACGGCGACAAGACTTTTGTCAGGTAGTGTATTGTTCTGTTATCTTCCTCAAATTACTTGCCTGCTAGACTCATGTTGTGTTTAGCCTCTTAGACACTATGACACTATTCTCTCAAATAGGGTTTGACGTAGTCTACTTACTGATCATAACACCAGAAACGGCCAATAGCAAGGCAGCGATGAGCGCAGAGGTCCCTACAGAGAGACCCAGTGCCAGATGAGACAAAGACGGCTGTGCCGGCAGCAAAGGCAACTCTGTAACAAACACACACCAAGACATACAGAGAATTAGGGAGATATTTTTTATATTTATGCTTTACTAAGAAATATTTTTAACTGTGTTCAAGTGGTTTAAAGGGACAAATCATGATTTGAATCAAGAACCCAATGCATGTGGAAAAAATAACATGGATTGCATTACTATGTACAGTAAAACTATGTTTTGAAGTTTTCATTTGCTCACTGGTCATATTGTATTTCATCATCACCAGTGAGCCAAGACTAGGAACAAAATAGAACAAAGCAGTCTTGAAAACTGTTGTCTCCACAAGAACAATTAAACCTTTCACCTGTAAATTATAAATAATCCCACTGACTGCTCTGGATGAGTTTTTTTAATGATGGCTTTTTTTAGAACACATCAGTTTAAGGTTTTCAGTGTGATGAATCAGTTTTATCATGAGAAAAAACTGCAGACTTGATGATTTAAACATATTACCTTTCCCCACTTTTCTACAGATATTGACACGTCACAATTATATTCTGATATATTGGATATTTTGATTCTCAAGTATATGTAATCATCACATTATTTGATCCATTATGGCTGATGGGCATCGCCACGTTATCATGCAGGGTAGAGATTAGAGCTGCTGGATTTACAACATGTTAATTCATCAAATTCTCCCAAAATACCTGAAAGTAAGTGGCTGTTTATATGGGAGTAGTTTAGAGTAAATATTCTAGTAACCTAAACAGTGTGCCTCTGATGTGACTATCGTTTCTTTTATCTCATTTTTATCATCTTCATAGACATCAGTATTTAACCATTAACCATATTATGTTTTGCTAGTACTTATGTTCAGTTAAAAGTCTAAAAACTAAAATAAATGTTATTTATTTGAAACGACTGAAAAATTGTGATTTATGACAAGTACTGGACGTGTCTTTCTCTGGCATTGTGCTAGCCATCACGGGAAAGCCGATTTGAATTTAGCAGCTGATTACATTACACACTGAATGTTGTATGCACATTGTGTGATTGTATTTCACAGGGAGAAACGCTTTGTTTGTTTGGCAAGCAATAATATTATATTATTATTGAACCAAAGGAGTAATCCCCCAGTCCCCCCCTCCCCCAAGTAAATTAGCAGTTTTCAGTATCTTGTAATACATGTTTTTATTATTCATTCATTCATTCATTTTCTTTTCGACTTAGTTCCTTTATTAATCTGGGGTCGCCACAGCGGAATGAACTGCCAACTTATCCAGCACAGGTTTTACACTGTGGATGCCTTTCCAGCTGCAACCCACTCATTCATTCATTTTCTTTTCGACTTTGTCCCCTTATTAATCTGGGGTCGCCACAGCGGAATGAACTGCCAACTTATCCAGCACAGGTTTTACACAGTGGATGCCCTTCCAGCTGCAACCCATTCATTCATTCATTTTCTTTTCGACTTAGTCCCCTTATTAATCTGGGGTCGCCACAGCGGAATGAACTGCCAACTTATCCAGCATAGGTTTTATGCAGTGGAGGCCCTTCCAACTGCAACCCATTCATTCATTTATTTTCTTTTCGGCTTAGTCCCTTTATTAATCTGGGGTCGCCACAGCGGAATGAACCGCCAACTTATCCAGCATATGTTTTACGCAGCGGATGCCCTTTCAGCTGCAACCCATCACTGGGAATCATACCTACACACTCATTCACACGCATACATTACGGACAATTTAGTCTACCCAATTCACTTACAGTATACCACACCTTTTGGGATATGTGGGGGAAACCGGAGCACCCGGAGGAAATCCACACGAACACGGGGAGAACATTCAAACTCCACACAGAAACGTGCTACCCACTGCGCCACCGTGCACCAAGCTACATGTTTTTATGTTTTCTTTCCTCTCATTTACATGCTTTTGAATAGCATTATAAGACATTGATCTCTCTTCCAACAACTTCTAACCTTAAAAGTTTGAAAAATATACTTTTATTGACATTTTTTATAGCTGAAAGAGATATATTTTCTGGTTTGGTGTTGTAAATGATGGTACAAAACCTTGTAATAAACTGCAGGTACATTTTCTGTTATTTTACATTTTATTTCTGATACATTATATTATTTCAAATTACTAAAATGTCAATAAAAGTAACTTATTGCTAAACTGTCGAGTTGAATTTCCAAATCAAACGTCAGCAGAGCAGAGATCAAGGACCCATGATGCAATACACAACCATAAACAGAAAACACTTGTGAATCACAAAATACAGAAACTGTTAATTAACAGATATTTATACAGTGTCGCTATTACTGATTAAGCGTTAGGGAAAGCAATGTGGACTAACAACATAAATAGAGTCAAGTTTTATTTCAAGTTGACATTAATATATACTTAAAAATACACTTTAAGTGCACAGATGAAGAACACAATGTTTTCGAAAAAGCATTCAAGGACAGATGGAATCTGCAATTTGCTTTGAACAGATGCATAAACATTCCAAATTAAGGACAATTCAGTTGCTAACAGAGATGTGCCGCAGTCTTTCTCCCTCTCACTCTCTCTTTCTCTCTCTCTGGAAACTGAGCTACAGTTCACAGTGATGACCTCTGTCAGAGAGACTGTAAATGGTAAAAAATTGAGCGGGATTTCACCGAGGTAAGTGCCGCTCTTGAGAAAGAGCTTTGTCATTTTGAGAACACTCTTCCCAGACATTCATTTTGGCATTTTATGAGACAGTCGTTCTCCTAATGGCGGTGTGTGAAGTGTGTTATGAACAAACTAACCGGTGGAGTTGATGCAGGACACTCCGTCTGGGGCCAGCGTGAGCTCTTCATCACAGTAACACACCATGCCCTCAGAGGTCTCGTGGCAATCTCCCGACTCACAGTGACTGCAGTTCTGCACTGGGTTGATAATAACTTCACCGTTGCCTTCCATGCCTGGGAACAACATCACCATAAAACACGTGGCAAAGTAGTAAAGCTTATGACTTATAATCAGAGGGTTATTGGTTGTTAATCTCCACAATGGTGAGTATAATGATTGGGCCCTAAGGCAAGGAACCTTTAATCCAAGTGTTTCCAGGGGGATTGTTCCTGTAGAGTTCATGTTTGAGCATCTACTAAATGACTATTTATATTTAAATTATACCTGATGCTTATGTTAATAGATGTCTTATGTTATAGATAACATATAAATTATTTTATTTTATTTTATTTTATTTTATTTTATTTTATTTTATTTTATTTTATTTTATTTTATTTTATTTTATTTTATTTTATTTTAAATCATTGGCTAAAAAGCAATTTTTTTGGGATCCAATCATATTTCCAATTTATTCATTGGTCATATTGAAAATTGTAGTTTGTGATATGTGTATACGAACATGTATTTTGTCATTAAAACAGGTTAATATTGATTGCAAAATTTGATCAATTGACCCTTCGCTAAGCCACACTCAAAAACCACCACACACCAATTGTGGCTTAGCAATCGTAGCTATGCGCAGGAGGTCTGTCCAGCTTTCGAGTGAGGGAAACAAGCCAAAGCATTGTGCATATGGATTGTGCAAATCTGATACCCGGTATCCTAAAAGTTTGGACGGGATGGTGTAATTTTATTTTCCTTGCAAAACCTAAAGGGGAGAAATGCCAGCTTGGATCAAGCTGTGTGAGGGGCTGTAAAAGCAGAGCAATCCAGTCATATTTCCATCAGTTTCAAGCTACGAATATTTGGATTACGTATCAGCAGAACAAAGCAGAGAAATGACCACAAACTGAGCACTTGCGATCAATATACTTCACCCGCAGCTGTTTTTCAGTAATTTGTGTATTTAATTTCAGTAATGTCCATGTCAGAGCTACAGTTCATCAATGTTTTCGTCCGTCTTTTGGAGATTTAGTCATTGGTGATGACGTTATACCGGGTTAGAGTTTGCTTTTATATTGGTGTCTGATTAATATCTGCTGGTAGGGAAAATCTATTTGTTCATGTCTGCTATTTATACTTTGATTTGTGTTTCAATTTATTTATTTCTTCCACTTAACTGCTAATTAGAATCGAAACTGTATAAAAAGCACACAAACATAGTGACAGCTATAGGTAGGGGAGCGCGGGGCACAATGTAACGCAGGGTAAAGTGCGGAGTTTTAAGGCATTTGCTCAGGGTTGACCATGGCATGTTTCCGAGGTTTTCACCACAGTGTCGGCAGACGTCTTCCTGCCAATTATTCAATTCAATTTCAATTCAATTCAATTCAATTCACCTTTATTTGTATAGCGCTTATACAATGTAGATTGTGTCAAAGCAGCTTCACATAAAAGATAACAGTAAATAGGAACAGTGTAGTTCAGTTTGTAGTGTTTAAGTTCAGTTCAGTTTAGCTCAGTTCAGTGTGGTTTAATAATCACTACTGAGAGTCCAAATACTGAAGAGCAAATCCAACGATGCGCAGCTCTACAGATCCCGAACCATGCAAGCCAGTGGCGACAGCGGAGAGGGAAAAAAACTTCACTAAAGGCGGAAGTGAAGAAAAAAAACCTTGAGAGAAACCAGGCTCAGTTGGACACGACCATTTTAATTTCTCCGCTGGCCAAACTATTATTGAAAAAGTTCAGTGAAATTTGGATGAGAAACTCAGGAGAAACCATTTTTGTAGAATAAAAGTATTTTTTATTATAGTCAATATTTTTTTATTTAAAAAAAAATCAGTGAAAGTGTGTACGTAAAATCTTATATTGTTGTGATTACCGTCTTCTAGGCTAGAAGATGGAACCATTTTGAAAGATGTAAAAAAACACACAGTGACTGCTTGCCAGTTTTGAGGAAAACACGACACAGCGGGGTTAGTTGTAACATGGTGTTAAGCCACACACTGTTGGACACCAACTAAACTAACAAAATTATTTTTGAATTTTAAGTGTAATGTTAAAAACTTTTGAAAAAAAAGTCTTATAATAGAAAATATTTATAATAGACAAAAAAAATGTTTATTGCTAATAAATGCTAACAAATAAATGCATTGAATAATAATGGATAATAATCCAAATAAATCCAAATGTGTTTATCCAATAAATAAATAGACATACTGTGCTATGTAGAATAAAAAATAAGTTGAGCTACAGTTAGTACTGAGGAATTATAGCTACTATTTAAAGTAAACTGGATTTAAATTAATTGTGTAAAGTCTGCCTTTTTAAGCACACATGTTACAACTAACCGTCTGGGCTCTATTTTGACGATCCATGCACAAAGTGCAAAGCGCAGGGCGCAAACGCATTAAGGGCGTGTCAGAATCCACTTTTGCTATTTTAAGGACGGAAAAATCTGTTTTGCACCATTGCTTATAGTCTAACAGGTTTGAGCTTATTTTCTTAATGAGTTAAAGGTGTGTTTTGAGAATAAACCAATCAGAGTCTCATCTCCCATTCCCTTTAAGAGCCATGGTGCATTTGCTATTTACATGGCAGACTTTGTAAGTGGAAAAACTGAACGCTTCACTAGTAATAAAACAGTTAAACAGGGCATCTACAGCACCAGAATGAGAGATACGCCTCCTCAGTATTTACTTTCGCTTTCACTCTCGTGGATAAGGAAACATGTTGTACACATCCATTAGCCAATAAATAATTAATTTCGTTTGTTAAGCACAACGATTTGTTTCAAAACTATTTCTAAATTCAGTACTAATTTTCAGCAAACGAATAAATGAACAATAATAACGAAGTGTGTTCAAAAAACTGAGTTTTATCCTAATACAAATGCTATGCCGGTCCGGGCTAAAACCTGACAGGTGGGCAAATCTAAGCTTGTTTTTAATAAAACAAATATAAATATGGATATAATAAATAATACTGCTAATAATAATAACATTATACAAAAGCAAATTGTTATGAATAAACTGAAAAAGCCCCCCCGAGATGAAGAAGGCATGAAAGTATGGTTTTTATATTTAGGTAGGCTAGAAAATAATATTTTTGGTAATATTTTAATCCTTTATATTTATATCCTATATATATATTCAATTCAATTCAATTCACCTTTATTTGTATAGCGCTTATACAATGTAGATTGTTTCAAAGCAGCTTCACATAAAAGGTCACAGTAAATAGGAACAGTGTAATTCAGTTTGTAGTGTTTAAGTTCAGTTCAGTTGAGCTCAGTTCAGTGTGGTTTAATAATCACTACTGAGAGTCCAAACACTGAAGAGCAAATCCAACGATGCGCACCTCTACAGATCCCAAACCATGCAAGCCAGTGGCGACAGTCGAGAGGGAAAAAAAACTTCACTAAAGGCGGAAGTGAAGAAAAAAACCTTGAGAGAAACCAGGCTCAGTTGGGCACGACCATTTTAATTTCTCCGCTGGCCAAACGTCTTGTGCAGAGCTGCAGTCTCAGTGGTGGATATAATATATCCTTATTATATCCTATATATATCCTTAATAGTTTAATTCTTTTTCATTTGTAAAGATATTTGCGTATTGCTGTACACCCTGTGTTTATTAAGCAACGCGTAAGCGAGGCGCACAACTAACCCGCTCTGCGCTGGACTATAGACCTGATTTGATCTGGTCTATTGAACAGTCTATTTACTGTAAGTTCCTCAAAATAGCAACACGCCAGCAATGCACCTCAACACGCCTTCTTTTTAAGACCAGAACGCCAATGGGTGCACATATGAGCGCAAATGCATTTGCTATTTAAACAGCGTGGTGCAAAATGTCAAAACGACTCTTGCACCAAGCTGAAACTAACAAACAACAATTGCGTCGCTCCTTGCGCCGGGTGTATGATAGGGCCCTCTGTCTGTTACAACTTTCCCCACAGGGGGGGGTAAGTAGTAACATTTTTACTCCTGGCACTTTTGCCAATACTGCACAGAAACCATAAGTTCGGCGATCATACAACCAGTGTTGGTAAAAAACAAATGGTTTGTCAAACCCCATTACTTTGTTCGTTTTTTGGCCAAAACCAAAACGTGTTACTTTGTGCCCCACTCTCCTCTACTGTACATTGTTATGGGTCAATGATGCCAATATTTGGCACAAATCCATCAATTTCACCTTTCTATGAATGAATTATGTAGAAGCTGTGTCCATGCGTGTTTCCTCGTTGGTTAGTAACACTATATTTCATAGCACAACAATTAATCTATCAGCCTTTTTGGTTAAAAAAAGAGAAAGCAGTTTAATTTGTTATTATTAGATTATGAGCTAAGCTGTTGAATGGTCAGCGTATGAGGCGGCTAGGCTTTGGCTTCAATTTTGATTAAATATTTTATAATCGGTTGCATATCATGTTGTGAATATATCCCTGTAATGCATGCTGCAGTCCTTTTTTGTCTTGCTTTCTCAGATATCTCCTGTTCGAAAACGACTAATTATAATGACTCTTTATATCCCTGGGAATGTCTGACACCGGTGCATACATATTGTAATAGATATGCCAGGCATGGAAGCTTGACAGGCGTAATAACAGTATCTATGGAGGGTGTGGCTTAGCGAAGGGTCAGTTATGACTTATGGGCAACGATATGTTAGCATGTGCTGCAGGGCAAAAATTGCAGCTGCTGGATTTACAACATGTCAATTCATTAACTTAAATACGTGAAATTTAGTGGCTGTTTAACTGTAGAAGTTTAGAGTAGACATCAGAGTCTATTTTACAAACCATACACATTATGTTTTGCTAGTACTTATGTGTACTTAAATTTCTGAAACTTAAAATAAGTGTTATTTGTTTAAAATTGTGATTTATGACGTATCTTTCTCTGGCTTATTGCCTATACAGTCTCTAATTTGAGCATCTATTAAATGACTATTTAAATTAAAATGTTAAACCTGATGCTTATGTTAATAGATGATATTCATTACAGAAAATGTTTATAATGTGCAATATTTTAGTTTCATGTTAAATCTAAGAGCTCTTTAGGAGCAATTTAGGAGCTTTTTACCACTTACTGACCTCCTGGAACCACATGAAGCTGAGCATATTGACATTTTTTACAGTTGAAACAGCAGGAATGTGGCATATTATAAGTGCAGCTTTTAACATATACAGTTGAAGTCATAATTATTACCCCCCTGAATTATTAGCCCCCCTTTTTATTTTTTCCCCAATTTCTCTTTAATGGAGAGAGGATTTTTTCAACACATTTTTAAACATAATAGTTTTAATAACTCATTTCTAATAACTGATTTATTTTATCTTTGTCATGATGACAGTAAATAATATTTGACTAGTTATTTTTCAAGACACTTCTATACAGCTTAAAGTAATATTTAATGGCTTAACTAGGTTAATTAGGCAAGTTATTGTATAACTATGGTTTGTGTAGACTATCGAAAAAAATATAGCTTAAAGGGGCTAATAATTTTGACCTTAAAATGTTTTTTTTTTTTTTATTAAAAACTGCTTTTATTCTAGCCGAAATAAAACAAATAAGACTTTCTCCATAAGAAAAAATATGATCAGACATACTGTCAAAATTTCCTTTCTCTGTTAAGGGAAATATTTAAAAAAAAGAAAAAAATGGGGCTAATAATTCTGTGTTCTACTGTACATGTGTACATTAATCCTATCATTTTATTTAGTATTCATGCAGTATTTTATTGTGTTACCTTTCAGTGGTTCAAGGTACATCTCGCCATCTGGACTTATGTATGACGTTCCATCCTCTCCATCCTTTCTGGGATCATTATCGTGCCACGCACTGCCCCCTATAACCACAGATGAGACAAGCAATACCAAAATGACACAAGATATTTGCTATGCAGGCTAATTGGAGGTATAAGACTACATATCTGCCTACACTGGCTACCAAAACTCTACTTACACTGGTCATTCCCTATAGTGTTAACAACTAAGTGTAAATGGAAGATGAAAAATTCTCAAGCAACCATGTTATTTTACTGTTTTTAAAAAGCATTAAGCTTTATCAAAAATGTGTGTGTTTAATGAGACTCAAATCAAATCGAGGGTGCATCTGAAATCGCCTACCACTCAGTAGGTACTGCAAATTAATTTGAATTTACTACTTGAGCTTTAGAAAAGTATGTTCTATACAGTATTAATGGAACTTAGACGTAATACATCCGCCATTTTGTCATGATCACGTAACCTACCTGTGTCAGTTGCATCGCTTCACTCCCATTCATTTTTTTACGGTGCATCAAGGGACAGCATAGCGTCCATCTGATGCGCACTTCAGAATTTTGCTGGAAGTAGTAGGTCATTGGGGTACTTCTCGCTTACTGTTTTCAAATTCTATGCATTTGGACATACTACTCGGCTTGCATACTGATTTTAGCTTACTATATTGTATGGAAGTATACACCGAAAAAAGTGTTGCAAGAAAAACTGTTGCAAACTATTTATTTGTGTTAAATTTAAGTTAAGTTTAAGTTGTGTTAAATGTCCAACTTATTTGTTTGTTTAAATTCAGCCCAAAATGAATTGTTTACAACCACTTAACGTAAAAAAATTGAGTAAATCCAAGGAATCATCTTTGAATATTTTTTTTTCAGTGATAGTCGATTTCAGATGTAGCCAATTTGCATCACAAGCACAATGTGGTAACAGTTGAGCAATGAGGAACCTGATTTGATCAGATAAGATGTACACATGAAGATTTATAAGTACACATGATGATTTATATATGATGCAAACTTATTTATTATAAAATATGAACTATGGTAAGTCTATATGTAATTCCTGAAAGTTATATCAGTCAATTTTGAACATTTCTTTCTTAATATTTATAATTTTATTTGTTTATTTCAGCATGGTTTTACTCTTTTACACTATATAAATAGTGTCATTTTGAATATGGCAGTTTTACTCTGAAACATTTAAGAAAAACACTAGTCTGTTTGCTCTTTGGTTATGTTACAAACTTCCTTTCTGTAATATTTTTTCTCATAATCTCAAGACACATCTGTATTATTTGTATGTGCAGATTTGAAATTCAATTCTTCGATGTGTCAGATTCTTGTGTTTATTTGAAAATGGTCACATTTGTTTGTGTGATTGTTTAATTGTCCACAGCCCCCAATGAATGCATTTGCTTCAGCACCATTATAAGTAACAAAAGCTTATGGCTTTAAATATTGGCTTTTGTTCATGATTGTACCCTAAGTCACCTTACATTCAAAGGATACATTTTAAAACGGTGCCATAATTGGATTCTAAATTAAGCAAAACAAAGATGAGTGAAAAAGCATCTAAGTCTAACAAACAACAAGCACACTATTTCACTGCTCATCTTTATTTGAGGATTAGCTTAGGCTTTTAGGGATTTTACCTGTGTGAAATTCAATGCCCGAGGGTCTAGGAAATTGTCAACTTGGCTTATAGGTAGCACCGACCGAGTTTTACATAAATGTAAGAAATTAAATTTTCAATGAGCCTGGGTTGGGAATTTAAAGCAAGGAATGCTAACCTCTGTAACCTCCACCTCCTCCACCGGCCGTGCAGGCTCCTCCACCACCTCCAAAACCTCCACGTGTTTTCCATCCCATTGCTTGACAGGGTTCCCCACCTTGACCTCCCAAAATAAGGGGTCTGCCACCTTGAGGAACAGGAGCACTGTCATTCCAACCTCCACCACCCCCTGAAATAAAGAGAGCCACACAAATGCATCATAAAAAATGACACGGAAAGATGTCCCATTTCACTTTCTCTGTGTGGTTAATTAATTTCTCAATAGGTGATGATGTGTGTATATTTCGTCTGCTTCCCCTCCATCAGTCAACAGATCTAAGAATGCAGAGTGGCACAGAGATGTCTCCAGGGAAAATAGCCTCATGTGAACATCACTGTTCTTCTAAAGCAGGTCAGTGCTGTTGCTCAGCATGGATATGTTCAAATAAAAATGTTGCAAATTATTTCAGACGTCAACGCTGTCCCATTTTGCTAACTCTCAGCTGATTTCTTAGCAGCAGCATGTGATTTTCTTTAAAAAAAAGTATATAAATAAATAAAAAAATCCAGTCAGGTCATTGAGATTGAGGAACAAGTTTTACAGGATTTTGAAGAATGTCTTTGGGGATTGCTCTCCTGGTTGACTGGCTGGTTGATTGATCGATTGATTGATTGATTGATTGATTGATTGATTGATTGATTGATTGATCGATTGATTGATTGATTGATTGATTGATTAATTGATTGATTGACAGGTCAAATCATTGATTGATTGAATGATTGATTGATTGTTTGATCAATTGAGTGGTCAACCAGTTGATTGATTGGTTGGTTGGTTGGTTGATTGATTGGTCGATAGATTGATTGGGTGCATCATTGCTACCTGATTACTAATGAGTTTTTAGTTTATTCATATCAAGTCAAATCACCTTTATGTCAATGGTGTTTTTGTTTTTACAATGTAGACTTTGTCAAAGCCTCTACAAAGATCACAGGTCCTGGAGGGCCTCTGCACAGTTTAGTTCCAACCCTAATTAAACACAAAAAATTAAATGAATTAAGTCTTTCAGGCTTGTTTGAAACTTGTAGGTAAGTGTGTTGAAGCAGGCCTGGAATTAAACAGTGCAGGGCTGTGGCTCTCCAGGAACTGAGATTGAAACCCCTGACGTACAGTATCTCAAGATTGTGAAATATGTTCAGCATATCAGCCATGTACAGTAGTAGAAAAGTGGTATACAATGCTGCAATGAACTGTCACATGAGTCACTTCAGTTTAATACAAATGCCACAATGAAGGATGATCAACTGAAGAGCAGCTCCAGCAACTCTGACTAAGCAAGCCAGAGGTGACAGTGGAAAGGAACCAACATTCTACCAATTGACAGCGCCAGAGAAGAAAACTTTGGAGAAAACCAAGACCAGTGGGAGGACCAGTTCTCCTCTATGTCAATGGAAAATTAGCAGAGCTGCAGTCAGTGACCTTGAGAATGATGAGTGCCAGTTGTGGTGAAGGTGCAGGTCCAAGTAGGCCCCAGACAGGAATTACAACTACTGTAGTCGAAAGGGGAGATCTTTGCAGGAATCAGTTTTGCATTGGCAACACAGTTGCTACAGTAGGATATTTTGGAAGGTTGTTCCTGTGTTATGCAGTTGATAAGATTGGTTGCTATGATGTACCTATAACATTTATAGAGTGTTTAGGGTTGTTCCCATTGTGTACTATGGCTGAAGACTCGTATTATTGTGAAAACCAATCTTGCAAAGTTACCTTGGAAGAATGACATTGGAACATCACGAGAACACAGAATGCATTTTGTGAGAAATGAGACACTAAGGCCCTGTTTACACTGCAAGTTAAATGTGACCCAATTCAATTTTTTGGTCATATGTGACACAGATCGGATCTGTTCTATGACCGTGTAAAAAGCGCATGCATTCGGATATTCAGGGATCGGTTTCGGGCCTCCTTCATATGTAGAAATAAATCAGATATAAATCAGATATGTGACAATGTGACTATTATGCAAACAGGCAGATCTGATTTATTGAGGCAGTCCGTTTTGTATGTCATTAAACTTGCGACATTAGGGTACTTCTCCGCGGTTTAATGATGTAGAAGGAAGAGCGTGTGTGGACAACAGAGGAAACATGGACAAGGACAGTGGTCAGTTGCCACAATTTGCTCCCACCAGACCTGAGATCTCTCTCATACCCACAAATTCCTCTGAATGGTGGAGGACAGCTTTTCCCTCCTCCTCCGCCTTCACTTCAAAATCATTTTAAAGTTGGGGGATCTTTGCATATTTTGCAGAGCTAAAATCAAGACAGTTTCTTCCTTTGTGGCTAGTGTGGGGCATATGCTAGAACCTGCTTTTACGCATGTGCGACGTCGTAAATTGTATGGTAACTGTACACACATTAATCAGATGTGGGTCACAATTTAAATAACATGTAAACAAACAGGCAAAAACATCTGATATAGTAATAAATCGGAATTGGTCATCAACACCTGACAGTGTAAACAGGGCCTTAGATCTACTTGATGATTACTTCATGCTGAAAATAATTTAAACATTTATAAAGTGATTTATTGTTTTTTTTATCTTAATTTATAGATAAGATGTGTCCTTCCTGCTTTATTTATCTGAGTTGTGCTCAAATCTGTATTCGATGATTCTAGGACTTCTGTGTTGTGCTCAGATCTAGTAGTGGTCCAGAACACATCACTGCCAGCCCAACCAAGTCTGGTTTTTGTCTTTTAGTTATGTTTTTCCCCTTCAGGGTGTTTTTTGTTTTATTTTTTATTAATAAAAACCATCACTTTCTCGCACTTGAGTTCTCACTTCTTTCCCTAACCCACATTCCTGACACACAGTACCCATGACTGATGTGCTCTTGAGCACTTCACCTAAACACCCTAATGCTCATTGGGCACTGCATCAAAAATGATCACCCAGTTGCCCAGTGTGTAAACAGTATGCTACTTTAAACTTACATGGGTTAAATGCAGAGTAAAATTTCTCACATCACTTTACTGTGCCTTTATTAATGTTTTTAATAAACAACCTATATTGGTCAAACTTAAAGTACCTTTAGTGACCTTTGCGCTGTGCCATCTGTGTATACCCTGGCCTCTGTTCACTGGCACTATATAACTCATGAATTGTGCAAAAGAGAATTCAACATTAATATCCACCATGTTTTTTGCATCCCTGCAAGAAAGCGGAATTATGTGATGGGGTCTAGGACTAAAACAAAAATATTCAACTCAGGCTCATTCTGAAAACGTACTATAATATACATTTTTGGAGAGTACCAAATACGTCCTAGGAGATATGTTTGTTTTTGCAGTTTTTGTATTCGCAAATCCACCAGAGACCGCTGTGCATGCTTTTTGAGATCTCAAATTTCTCTCGCGAATGCCATTCGTGACTGCTGTTCTCATAGAAATCCACTAGTGGCCGCTGTCAACTGACTGACAAATCGACTGATCCACCCTCCTCCTTCACTAAACCCAACCAATAGTGTTTTCGAAAGCACTGATTGACCCGCCCACCCTTTTCCCTAAACCCAACCGACGGTTTTAAAAAGCAATCCAGAAAAAGGAAAGCCCTCGTCTGATTTTTACCACATTTTCAGATTTGTTAATTTTATTTTTTTGCTTCTGTTTATTTTCTTACCCACTTTCTGAAACCATTCTTCACCAGACTCATACCTCGTCAATGTGGCTAACTACTCTCTGCATCTCAAATCCGCCGACGTCCATGGCAATCTAACTAGACAAATTGGTAACAGCGAGAAAGACGTCCACACGAAGGTAAGCACGAAAAGGAACAGCGCCATACCACCCTGAATCGTTAATTTTAAAGACAAAATGTAGCCATATGTACTTCTGGCTACATAATTCACGATCTCCAGAAATGTAGAAAGGGCTACAATTTCAGATCCTATGTTGAACATATTCCAATCAGAAATGTTGATATGTTGAAAAAAATAAAAACTCTAGTCAGTCAAGTTTCTAATTCATTAATGCCCTGATGGAAATGATGAAAACATATGATTAGAATTTGTAGTGAAGGTTTTTGTGCTGGGCTCTCATACCCCTGAAGCAGTAAATAGAGCTCAGTGGGGGATCTGGCCTTTGAAAAGAGCATCACTGATAGAAGCCATACTGAGTGCTCGACAGGAGACCAACAGTCAGAGCACCCACAACACATGCACAAGCAATTGCACATTCAATTGCTCAGATTTAAAAGCAGGGCACATATATCATTTCCACTATTACTGTGATGTTTTATTACAGTCCAATCAGTTGCATGACCTTTTTTGAAGGATTTCAAGAATATCCAATATTCCTGAACTAATTTGAAGGCTCAATCTCTTTCTGGCATTGCTATAGGGATTTTGAAGGAACCACCTCAAAAAAAAATCATAGTCAATCTCAGACTAGATAAAGGGCTACGCAGATGCATAGGCAGAAAGAGAAAATTATTATGTCCATGCTCAGGAAAGAAAAAAATAGCTTGTGGGAGCAGTTTGTTTATTTATTTATTTATTCTTTTTTTCCATCAATCAAATCTGATATCCTGGTAAACAAATGCATAGTTCTAGCTATAGACATAAAGCTAAGCAATAACAATGCAGCTCTATGTGCAATGCTTTCTGATTCAACGCCATTGTGAGCTGTCTGTTGCAAGGAGTAACATTAGACTAGTAGATATCATGCTGGAATTAATCAAGATTGTTCATGGAGGCAATTTGCATTTAATTAAGGATTTGGGGGAGGGGGGTGATCACTAATCACTGATTCCTGTGCAAAGCAGTATCCGCTGATACCGTTTTATCATATAGTGTTTTATCATGCTATTTTTTATAGGAATGATTCAATCAGAGGGTAACATGGTGGCACAGTGTTCAGCACTGTTGCCTTAAAGCAAGAAAGTTGCTGGTTCGAGTCTCAGCTGGGTCAGTTAGCATTTCTGTGTGGAGTTAGCATGTCCCTGTTGGCGTGGGTTTCCTCTGGGTGCTCCAGTTTCCCCCACAATCCATAGATATGCGCTATAGGTGAACTGAATAAACTAAATTGGCCGTAGTGTATGTATGTGAATGAGTGTGTATGGATGTTTCCCAGTACTGGGTTGCCGCCGGAAGGGCATCTGCTGTGTAAAACATATGCTGTATAAGTTAGGTATTTATCCCGCTGTGGCGACCTCAAATGAATGAAGGAAAATGATTCAATGAATGATTCAATCAGCATTTTTGTTAGGTTACCTGCAGTTCCTGATTTTCCATTGCGGCCAGGGATGCTGGGGTCCCTGTCCATCACTTCCTCTGGGGTTTCTGATTGGCTGCTGTATCCACGACCTCCACCTCCAGCAGCAATCAGTAGTGGAATGTGGACTCCATTCACCACCTGCAAGGAACAGGAATTGATTTCAAATTCACATCGTCAATGAACAAATGTGAGAGATCCAGGTAAATGTTAATATCACAATGTTGCTGTGTTTTAATGTGTGTAATTGTGTAATGAATAATGTTTAAGATATATTCTATTTAGTGTCACCTTGAAGACATAGGTGCCTCCCCCTCCACCACCGCCACCTCCCTTGAGCTGGGTTTTATTGATAGAGGGCCCTTGCTGTTCTCTGCAGATCCGGTCCATAGTGGGTACCATCTATGACAGGTAAAGTATAAGATAAAGTAAAATGCAATTCAATAAAATAATAAATAAATAAATAAATAAATAAATAAATAAACAAAAGCAAACAAAAACTCACACAAAATTAATAATAATAATAATAAAAAGTTAGAAAATTACATAATCGAAAATAAGAAAACAAAACAAAACAAACAAAAGAAATTAATAATTTTATTTATTACATGCTGTGACGTATATAGGTAATAAATTGTTTGTGTGTGCGTTTATTTTCAGAGTTTCTCTGGTGTTTCCCACATAATCCAGTTTAGAGTGAAACATGGTTCTGAGGATGGGATAGAGAAGAGTTATTTTTTCTGTTTGTTACCTTTTTTTTCAACCCCATAGAAAAGAAGTAGATTGTATCAATCGGGGGCTCATCCAGGATATGAACCCAGGACCTCTCCCATCCATATAGGGAGAATCATATCCGACTAATAGAATAATAGACCACCAATACACTAATAGTACTCATTTTAATTTTTATATAATAACAAAAAAGATATCCTTTGAAAGATAAGATGAAATGAGATTAACCCTTTGACTCCCGCTCTAACAAATGGTTGACCATGTTTTTACTGTTTTAAATAATAACTGTTAAAGTCGTTTAAAAAATTGCTGTTTTAAATAATGGCTAAGACAAACAGCATTGTTGGTTTACAAAAAAAATAAATAAATAAAATAAAAAAACAAACATCCTGTTGCGCTACTACACTTGATTTTGGTTTCATTGTAAAAAAAAAAAGGGCAACAAGAAAACATGTTAAAAGAGAATCTGAAATATATTTATGGTATATAAAAAAAAATAAAGGTGATTTAGTATTCAAAAATGTTTTATTTAGAATTTTTTATTTTTTTTTACAAAAAAAATGGGTCTTACACTTCTTATTTTTAGATTTTTTATAGTATACGTATTAATTCCAGTACTTTTACCATCAACCGACATATCAACCATTTGGTAGAGGCTGATATTTTAGAAATTATGGGATGTGTTGAAAATAAGTGCAATGAGCAACATTAGGAGTTAGGAAATGCAATCCAAACTTTTTTTTTTTTTTTTGTGGGGTAGATAAAGGGATAAACAAGACCATTTTTACTAAAACAATAATTTAAACAAAGCACACACACACACACAAACAGAAAACATCAAAAATGCACACAAAAAAACGAATGAATAAATGAATCAACAAATCAACGAAACCAAAGATATAATGAATAAAAACAAACAAAACAAATAATGCATCAACATAAATAAATAAATAAATAAATAAATAAATAAATAAATAAATCCACACTTTACTATGTACTAATCATACTCATTTTGTATTTTTATACAACAAAGATGACACGCACTAGAAGAAAGCAAAACAAAAACAAAAAATTAACCCAAACAAAACACAAAATGACAAATACAAAATGAAACAAAAGATCACAACAAATAAAAATAAAACAAACAAACAAATAAATTAATATAAAATAAATAAATAAATGATTCCACACTTTACTTTGTACTAATCATACTCATTTTGCATGTTTTTACAACAATGATGACACAAACTTGAAGAAAGCAAAACAAAAACAAAAAAAGTACACCAAACATAAAAATCTATACTAATACTAAAATAAGACAAATACTAAATAAAACAAAAGATCACAACAACTAAAAATAAAACAAACAAATAAATACATAAATGTATACATGCATAAATAAATAAATAAATAAATAAATAAATAAATAAATAAATAAATAAATAAATAAATAAATAAATAAATAAATAAATAAATAAATAAATAATAGTTTGAAAAGCTTTATTTGCCCCAATTGGTATTGCTCACATTAGGGCAAGCATCCTCTCCTTCCTGTCCCACAAGAATATACAGCAACTCATCCTTCTGTAACAGGAAGTCTCCGGTCATGTACACCCCATGTGACTTGTGAACCGCCAGGACACTGCGTCCACCAGCTGCTCCATATGCAGTGATCCTAAACCAAAGACAAAGAAGTCAGCAAACATTAAACAGATGCTTCCATTGAAAGTAATTATAGTGCACTTATATACTTCTTCTAGAGTGACCCGGGGTTAACTGCCTCTCTCAAGAGCACAATGCCAACGACTCTTAACTTATTTCTACAGGGATTAAACCAGCAATCTTTTAATTTCCACAATATCATTGAACTTTGAATGACGAAAGCTCCATGCCTGTTGTTTAATGCCTACACTATACACACTAACTGAGATAATTGGTAACACTTACAATTGGTAACACTCACAATTGACCTTTTTTTTCTGAATAGCAATAAAAAGACCAGTCTGATATCTATATGAAAATGCTTTAGCGTAAACGGCACGTGAAGCTCTGCAAGTAAATTGGTCAAAGACAACAGACTTTGTATTCATTCATTCATTCATTCATTCATTCATTCATTCATTTTCAACCTCTTTTCTGGGGCCGAGTCACGGTGGCAGCAGTCTCGGCAGAGAACCCCAGACTTCCCTCTCCCCAGACACTTCCTCCAGCTCTTCCGGGGGGATCCCGAGGTGTTCCCAGGCCAACCAAGAGACATAAGCTGCATCTCAAATGGCACACTATACACTATGCACTCATGCACTATGTACTAATGCACTTACACACTCAACAGCATAGTATATGTAGGTAGTGTCATCCCAAATGGAGCACCAATGTTTTTTTACTAAGCAGAAATTCAACGTTTCCTTGATGACGTTTGGCGGTTGCCAAATCAGTAAAAGAAATGACCAAACTATCAAATAATACCTGCCATGAGTATAACTGCATTCACCATTGGGAGGCGCTATAATCACTCTCATAGGAGAATTTCACCATCCAAAATAAATAAAGTTATACAACATGTGCGCCCGATAGCTCCGCCCCTTCCGCTACCTGAGCAAACATGAGGTCGTTGAAGTGTGTGAAGTGTCCATCATTACACACTTCTTATTACCGGTTGAATTAGTGCATCACCTGGGTATTTAAAGTGCACTTATTCTTTTTAGAGTTTTCAGTGTGAACGCACTACTTACACTATTTATACTACAAAATGGCGTAGAATAGTGCATAAGTATGCGATTTGGGACGCAGCTACTGTCCCTCCAGCGTGTACTGGGTCTTCCCCGAGGCCTCCTCCTGGTGGGACATGCCTGGAACACCTCCCTAGGTAGGTGTCCAGGAGGCATCCGAAACAGATGCCCGAGCCACCTCAGTTGACTTCTCTCGATGTGGAGGAGCAGCGGCTCTGCTCCGAGCTCCTTCCGGGTGACAGAGCTCCTCACCATATCTATAAGGGTGCGCCCTGGCACCCTGCAAAGGAAGCTCATTTTGGCCGCTTGTATCCGAGATTTTGTCCTTTCGGTCATGACCCAAAGCTCATGACCATAGGAACATAGATTGACCGGAAAATTTGAGAGCTTTGCCTTTCGGCTCAGCTCCTTCTGTACCATAATGGACCAGTACATTGACCACATTGCTGCTGCCGCTGCACCAATTCGCCTGTCAATCCCACATTCCATCCTTCCCTCACTCGTGAACAAAACCCCAAGATACTTGGGAATACTGGGGTAAGGACTTTCCTCCAACCTGGAAATGGCAAACCACCTTTTTCCGGTGGAGCAGCATGTCTTTACAGTGCTTATCACTGAAGCAATAAAGAATAATTTAAATAGCTTTACTTTACAATGTGTTATAGTAGAGAAAGACCCCCAAAATTAAATTATTAACCAATCATATGTACTTTAATAAGCAAATCAGCACACTTTAATGTATATGCCTTTAAATAATTATTCAAATATAAATATTTACAATGTGCTAAAAAACAGAAACTTCCAGGTTGTGGAAAAAGTGATAAACAAATAAATTTGGCTTGCAAACCTCTTTCATTTGCCAGACGTTCAAATAGCTTTATGCATGCTTTCAGAAATCTAATAAGCCATCTTGTTTGAACTGTTTGAGCAAAATTGTCTTGTTGTTGTTCTCGTCTCCCAAAGATGCTACTTACAATGCTGTTTCAGCATTTGATCTAATAAGATATATCAGCAGATGACACATTACTTCCTTTCGACATTCCCTTTGGGTCAGGATGGTCTATAAAATGTATTCTAAGTAAAAAAGAAAAAGAGAAGAGTTTTCTTTACAGACTTTGCTAAGTGAATGCCATTATCAGTCTGGATACTACCCAGCAATGCAGCTGATGACTGTGGAAATGTGTTTTTTTTTTTTTTTTTCATTCCTCTAGCTCCACACACAACAATTACCTGAATGACCTGACAGGCTTGATAACAGCCAGCAATTGTGTGGAAGAAGAATGCTTTCCTATTTCATGCTCGAAAAACTAACGGCTAAACTCCTGGAGGATATTGTAGCTAGTGGTGGTCAGAACATAATGTGACTGTGTGTGTGTGTACTTGTTAATGCTGTTTACAAGGACACACAGTTGTATAATGATATGGATTTGACCTACTATAGTTTATTATCTTTGGTTATGAGGAAGGGTGGCACGGTGGAACAGCTGAATTGAATGAAGAACAGGTGAATTGAATAAACTAAATTGGCCACAGTGTACTGTATGTGTATGTGTGTGAATGTAAGAATGTATGGGTATTTCCTAGTTTTGGGATGCAGCTGGAAGGGCATGCGCTGTGTAAAACATATGCTGGATAAATTGGTGGTTCATTCTGTTGTGGTGTCTCCTGATGAATAAAGGGACTAAGCCGAAGGAAAAGGAATTAATGTTTACGAGGACATGCCTTGTGTCATTGTAATTCAAAATGCTTAACAATCTTAACTAACAGGGTCTTTTGACATTCACAGTCCCTCTGTGAGGGATAGGTTTATGGGTAAAGGTAGGGTTAGGCCATATAATAAGTGTTTTTTTTTTTACAGTATAATATAGATTACCTTTATGGAGAGTCCTCATAAACCATGTGTGTGTGAACTTGAAGCTTTAATGAGCGTATCATGCATTTGCCACAGTTTTTTAGCAAAGCCCCATATCAGAACACGCACTTGTTACTGCTTGTTCGAACTACTTATGTAAAATGAGTTGAAACAATACAATTCTTTTGTGTTTTTTAGTACAACTTAATTGTTTTATGTTTAATCCCCTGGAATTTGTTTGTTAACTTAAACTATTTGTGTTGGGACAACATGAAGACATTTTGTGGAAACCTAATGTGTTTTTACATTGTGTACTGGTTTTCCCGATCTCTCATTTAATAAACAAAAGTCTGTAAGGTTTTTATTTGTACTCTATACATTTGATACATTTTAAATACGCACTAGATTTGTCAGCACTATCCATTTATTTTCGACACTCTCAAAGCTTCAAATCTTTTCTTGGAACAGTCAATGGAAAGCCTCAGTGCATGAGGTTTTATTTACACATCCCTAGTGGTGTGTGTTTGTGACATATAAGGACACAAATTTGTGTAATCAACATTGCTGATGTCCCATTTCTGAAAGTGAGCATAATGTAGAGTCGAAGAAAGGCAATAGAAAAAAACTGTATAAAAACAATGGAAAGTCCCCACAATTCACAAAAACAAACCAGTGTGTGTGTTCATACATGCGTTTAAATGTTTACCTATACTTGGGAGGGCTCAATTGTCCTCATTTATGTAGTGAATTATCAAAATAACCCCCTAGTGAGGACATTTATGCTAGAACATGTTTTTATTAGCATCTAAATATGTGCACTTGTTTATGTGAGGCTTGGTTTGGGGTAAGGGTTGGCTTTAGGCCATAGACACCATCATTAAAATGAAATCTGGACTTTTCTAGAATCTCCATGTTATCTAGATTGTAAAAGCACTATATAAAAGGGCTATATAAATTAACATGAAATTAATTGAATGGAATTAACCTGATAAAAAAAAAAAAAACATTGACGAGCTCTTAAAGATAGTGAAACAAACCTGTGTGTGTGTGTGAACTGGTTTTTGGTGGTTTACAATGACCGTTCAGCATGAGTATGACATAGCCATTTTGTATTCTTTTGTATTGTAATTCTTTTTTTTGGCCACAGGGTGGAGTGCAGCCTAAAACCACATTTTCAGGCATACAGGAAGAGTGACACAGGTGTGTAATCAAGGGAGCCACAACAATTTTTGACTGTGACGTGGAGGATTGTGAGCGCAAAAAGCAGCATGGATAACCATCCTATGGGGTTCGTGATACAATGGAACTGTGAGTAAAAAATGCAACTGTACAAACTGTATGATTAATAAACCCAGAAAAGCAGGGACAGATCTTTATTGTTTGGACTTCACACATCAGAAACACCACCTCAAGTGACAATACTGGTTTTTGTGTCACTACAACACTATTATGTCTAATGTCCTCATAATCCAAAATGCTTTAATTCTATTTAATGGAGTGTTTTGACATTCAGATGTTGCTACCGGTTTCCTGTGATGGTTGTGTTTCAGGGTAAGGCTATATAATCTATTGCTTTGAATGTTATCACTCGATTAAATGGCTGTTATCAGTGGTTATCAGCTGATAGATATGGGCCAGAAAGATAGATAGATATGGTAGGCTCAGAAGACCATTATCATCCATCTACATGGTTAATCAGCTATACTAATAGAGAAGACTCCAGATCTGTTTTTACATAACTGTGACTGTTGGGTTTAGGGGTTGGAGTAGACATTAATAAAATACAATTAATGGGAAATTTTATAAATAATATAATAATTATTGTTAACTTAATTATATGTTATCAATAGCTGATTAACCATGTGGATGGATGATAACAACCCTCTGATCTCTGCCCCCTCCGGGGCTTTCCTCGTCCCCCTTGAAGTCAAGTTAATTGTATTTTATATATAGCACCAGATCGCAACTTCCTTTAATAAACAAGCTCAATAGCCGTACCGTATGTAATATCTTATTTACACAATGACATGTGATTTCTGTTTCTACATGGTTGCGCAAATTTCTGCTCTCTGAATCGCACATGGTGGAGTTTACACAACCACTCTCTGCTGTATGGGAATGAGAGTGCGTGCCACATCTGACATCACCAGAGATGCTCCCGTATATTATGCAGAGCCTACAGCAGCTACAACACAGGTAAATGATGTGTCATCATCCAACCTGACGTCTCCCAGAAGCTCTGCGAGTCTCCCGCAAATTTATACCGGCCCCGTGATCCCCAAAAATGAGTTTACAGAGTATCATAAAATACTCTGAAATCATGGCAACTAGAGTAAATGAGTAAATGAGTAAACAGATCGCGAGAGGCACAGCAATGTTCTAAGCATTACATTTCTTCGGTTAAATGAATAGAGCAGAAAAGAAATCACGAGTGCAAATCCCTTTCTCTCTCTCTCTCTCATTCAGTGATCTGCTGTCATTTAGTTGGGGACCAGCAAAATATTTGAATGGGCTTGCATGTATTTTGGACTTTTTACATATAAGAAATGAAAGTTCTGTTTTGACAATATTGCAAGTTCACTAAAAGCAGGCATTATTAGATAAAACTTTATTTTTTAACATGAATATTTAATAATATAAATTCTTGTAATACACTCATTGCAATAAACAGTAGTTTATAGGCCTGTTTCATTTTAGTAAAGAAGTATTATTTATAGGTGTGCATTTTAATTCTCATGCATCAAGCATGCGCTCCAAACTTGTTCTTGATTGAGACCTGTTGAATTCTTCTTTCATCATTTGCATTGTAGTTTTTCATAACAATTTTTGCATCTGTGTTATATTATTTTCTATAGCGGTTCATTCCGCTGTGACGACCCCTGATAAATAAGGGACTAAGCCAGAGTAAAATAAATGTATGACTTATTTTCTGTAAAGCTGCTTCTGGCCATAAAACGTTCACACCTAAATGGTTATATAAGACGTGTTTAAGGAATTAAATGCAGCATCCTTGATTTATTCTCTTAGGTAAGGCAAGATCTTCTCTTAAGATTCATACTTTGAGGGAAAATGTGCTCAATGCATTATGAAGCTTGAAGCATTAGAATCGGTACTCAGTATCAGCTGATCACCATGACAAGGAATCGGTACTCAATATCAGTTGCAAAAATCCTGATCGGAACATCCCTAGCTTAGACTCAACTTGGCTGTCAGAGCGGCAATACTCCCCGTGGCTGTACAAGACTGATCTTGGTTAGTCAGTAAATGCACCCTTAGGAAAAAGAAGTATACTTAAATAAAGGTCAAGTATAAAAGTATACTTTATTTGGTAAGTAAATGAGCCCATTAAGACACACTGCAGTGATAAAATCTGCACACTTTGTGGATAAAAATTAAATTTTTAGCTTGTACGGTTGTACAGTTCAAATAATTGTTCAGTTTTTTACTGCTGTCATTAAAAGAAACAAATTAATGCAATGACTTCTTGTGTCGGTGTCAGTCTGAACAGCTGCACCATGCCACACCCAACCCCACCCAATATATATATATATATATATATATATATATATATATATATATATATATATATATATATATATATATATATATATATATATATATATATATCAGCTGATAACCAATGATTATGCCCATTCAATTGAGTGATAATATTTGAACCGGCTAATATAATAAGCCATTTTAACTGTATTAAATGCATTACGCCTAGGGAGAGTCCTTATAGTCCACCAATAACAAGATGTGTGTGTACCTGTATTTCCTTGTCTCTGGAACCTGCCACATTTGGATCCCCTTGAATGGTCCCTTAGTGCCTACTGTGACGTTGACATTAGTGTTACGGTAGGAGTTACTGCACTGGGTTGGTGTTGGGCCATCTTGTCCTGTCGCTCCACAGGTGTGAAATATCCACTTTACAGCTGTAAACACACACACACAAAACCCCAGATACACCAAACATACCATTAGCTTTGTAAAAAATATAAGAATAGCTCTGAGAAGGAATCTAGGATAGTGCATTGGTGTAGTACACACACTCTATACTCTTTCTGAAGGTGAAAATAAAAGATATGCTGTGCTGTGGGTTTGGCTGACTGGGCTGTCAAAAAGCCACAGGCAATTTGTTTTTTTCATCTTGGATGGAAACCTGTTGAATGTCTTGCACAGACCTGAAACTACTCGGTGTAGAGTTCTTTCGTTGCTAAATGTCAAATGCACTTATTCATGAGAGGGATAAGGCTCTGACGGAGTTCACTTCACTGGTACTGACAGGATTCCGATAAGATGTATACTAGACTCACATCATCCAAAACACTGACGCAAATGTGGGGATAATAAATGTTAAAGTGCATTACAGGTGTGTTGCAGCAGATTTCATTTTTCTGACATTTTTTACCGGCTCTATGTCAGGAGCTAGAGCAGAGACTGAAGGCTGATTCAGGTCCTTCATGTGTTGTTTATTTGATTCGCTTATGCATGCAAGTGGATTGGTCAAAGACATCACACTGACTTCGTTGACATGGACATCAGTAATCAAATTATTTGCCTTAATCTGCATAAGACAATAGCTATGTTTCCATCCAACTATTTTTATGGATATGCGGATAAAAAGAAGTTGATGAAAATGCCAAGATGTGCATACATTTAGAAAATGTGCATAAAAAAAAAAAGAGTATGCGCATAACTATGTTGGATAACATTTCTTTTTTTAAAGATGTGCATAAACTGCAATGGAAACACTTTTACCAAACAAATTCCAGTATGCGCATAAAAAAGGTCATGTGATTTTGTTATAAGAGATCATGTGATGACAACAATGTGTGTGAACGGACAAACCAGCATGCTGAGCACGTTGTAAAACATCTGAAATGTTGTTTTGGTTATTTTAAAACACCATAACCGTTTCATTATTAATGTTATTATATATTTATTTACCTCCAGAATCAAGAGCATCTGTGCTCCGCATCTCATGTATTCAAACGCCACCACGCATTCACTGTGTGTCAGGATTACCTTCTGAGGTACAAGTCATTTATTAAATGAAGAAAAGATTCATGCAGCTTCTCCCACCTCAGCAAATTCCGTTTTTACTGATGATATTTGGCGCCAGTTAATCAGGAAGTGACGATTTTGTTCGCTTTGACTCGTTGGATGGAAATGTTGCTTTATTCGCACATCTTTAATGCCATAATCCAGTTTTGTGCATAAAGTTCATTCACATTTTTGGATGGAAACATAGCTAATGGCTACGTGTCCTTCCACCTATTTTAATGCGTATTTTGGCAAATAAAAAAAACGCTTGATGGAAACACCAAGATGCGCATAAATTTTACTGAGAAAGATAATTTTTATTCGATAAGAAAAGATGAGCATAAACTATGATGGAAACACTGATGGATAAATGTAAATTTATTAAATAAAGAAAAGATTCATGCAGCTTCCCCTACCACAGCAAATCCCAAAAAATTCTTTGCATTATAAGAAACAGAAAATGCACTGTACAGTTGGAAGTGTAGCATGCATTCATGTTTTGTTTGCGCAGCGGCGCTACTTTGAATTAGTCCAATTTACTTTACATTAAACGAAAAACTCCATTTCATAAAAAGACAAAGTTAAAATGCTGTTCTTTTATTCTGCATGGATGCTATGAGGATAAACGAGACGAAAAAGAGACCAAGACCTTGAGTATAGTGAGGATGAATTAATGACAGCTTCTGAGAGACATTCTCTTTTTTGCACAGCAGGCTTACCTTGTGTTTTATTAATTTTACTAATGCAAGCTATGTTTTAAAAGATAAATGGAATGTACAAAACTATACATTATTTATATTACTTCAATAAATTATATTATTTGTTTTTAGTAATGGACAATGCACAGATATTGATGTTTCACAATGTTTTACAGTACATCATTTGAATCTAACAAGCTTGTTTACATTGCTCTACTTGCATTAAATCCAAATCCCAAATATCAGAAATGACAGCAGATTGTTAAGATTTAAATAATGTCAATTTTAATGTTATTGATTAATGCACTTGACATTTCATTCATTCATATTCCTTGTGCTTAGTCCCTGGTTTATCAGGGATTACCACAGCGGAATGAACCGCCACTTACTTTACAGATTTTTAATTTCAGGTGGTTTGTGTATGTGTTTTATGTTTGGTAAAATAATCTCTAATTGCACCTTTAGTAATTTTCAACTAATTACACTGTCTTGTCTTAAAAGGTGGATTTAGAGGGTTTTGCATAACAAGCACTGGTGGATTTAGCTGGTTTTGATGCAAAAAACATTGACCTTGTTAAAAAATATTTTAATATTTTGAGAATATAATATTTTTAATATTTAGAGAATTGTGACATTTATAACAGAAAGAAAGTGACATTTATAAAAAAAGTATTTTATTTACTAGCTAATAACCTTATCATTACACATAAAATGACACTTCTGAACCTAATCAGAGGAGCCTGATAGAAAATGCTCATTTACAAGAAAGAGGTCTGATGGATTTAGAGGGTTTTGCATCTGAACTCTGAACATTTTAACTCTGTTTTGTTATACATCTGCTTAATCTATTTAAATGTAATTAATAATGTAATGTTTCAAACGTTTAAGAAACATTGTCTCGACTGCTTACTCTCATACACTTACTCTAAACTGGCATTTTATTTTAGTAGTTAAAGGGGTATTTTACCCCAAAATTAAAATTGTTTTCATTTACTCGACCTTTACTTGTTCCAAACCTGTTTGAGTTTCTTTTATTAGTGTTAAACACAAAATAAGATATTTTGAAGAAAGCTGAAAACCTTCAACCATTGACTTCCATAATATTTGGTTTTCCTACCATTAAAAACCAATGTTAACAGGTTTTCGCCATTCTGAAAAATATCTCCATTGATGTTCAGCAGAAGAAAGAAACTCCATAAAGGGTTGGAACCACCTGAGGGTGAGTAAATTGTGAATAAATTAGAATTTTTTTGCAATTTGTTAGCTTAAATATACCTTGAATTGTACTTTCATTGTGCTCTTTTTATTTCTCACCAGGATACGTCAAGGTCTATCTTTACCTAAGAACAAATCAAATGACCTAATAGCTCTAAATGCATTCTATCCCATTTTGAAGTCCCAGATGAGAGTAGGATCAAGCTGAGAAAATCTCTTATGTATAAAAATACCAGCTACAGGGAACAAATGGTCACCACATGAAGAAATCTTTCTGATTCTGACAACTCTAACCATAGACGTTTGACTTTCGAGTTCGCAGGTTTCTTTTTGTGCAAATGAACCCAAATAAAACGTTAAATCCTTGCCGAGAACCTACAGAGATCTGAAATTAGATCTGAAGGCTTGAGTTGTTGGAGAGGTTTTTGTGCCTGACAAATATCACCGATTATGGTCTTATACAACTTTCTTTTCATTACAGATCTTGACGCTTTGATTGGTGGAAATGGCTGAGTCATCGGAAAGCTGGGCAGCAGCACGCAGTGCATCATGAGGTTAGCAGCCCTTCCCTTTTTTTTTCCTCATCAGTGGAAGCAATCACGCAGACAAAGTCAGAGGAAGTAATCAAGGAGACAAAGGCCGAGGGAGCTGATCTGACAGAAGAACATGCTCCCTCTTTCCCAACGTTGAAGATTTGAGTCAGCGTAAGGCAAATTCCCTGATTCGACCGGGATTTTACTTGCCAAAATAAGGTGTCGTGGTGGAGAAAATCGATTGGGGATGGAGAGGTAAAGGGCAGGAGTAGAAAAGCGAACATCGAATTAGAGAGAGTGAGAGTGGGTGTGGAGGGATGATGGAAAATTGCAGTAGTTGCACAATTTATCAAAAACTTCAAAACAGATTTCTAAGCCATATTAATTATCTATGACTGAATCAGGGGGAGATTGATGTGTGGCTTGATTTCCTTTTGAGTTTAAAGAAAGCCGCAGTCGGGAATAGAACTCCAGGAAGGTTTACTAGAGCATTTGTGTTTAATTATTGAACTGTCTCGAGCGAGTCTGGACAGATCAGAAATGACAGCTTCAAGCTAGAGATGGGTGGTGTAAGGCCAAAGTAAGTTGTGTGTTGTTGATTGTACTACTGCAATTCACCATCACTAATCAGCTTTTTCTAATGTTGCCATGCTTCTTGGTGTAGTATTGTATCACACTGCATATGTTTGGTATTGAAATGCAGGATTAACATTGTAAAAGTGAACCCTGGACGCACTCCAGAGCCAATATACAAAATCTGGTGCTATTTCTGCTTCTGAAATTGTATTACGATAAATAATAAAAAAAAAAACAATAGACTTTTACTAATGCATTGATAAACTCTTAATTTGCAGCCTATTTAATAGTTGGTACACTGTAAAAACCCATTAGTTTACTTATTTTAAAAAAGTAAACCCATTGCCCTAAAATGATAAAAGGTGCAAGAAATCCTTGCATTTTATTACATTTTTAAGATTTTAACAGATTTGTTTGTTTTTGTTTGTTTTAAGCATCACTTAAGACAACGTCAGCTTTAACTGTGGAGAAAACTGGATCATTTTGAAGTTTTGTCTGCTAATTTCATCTTCCGGGTTTAAAAAAAAATTTTGGGGTGGGATCGAAATCGGTGGTGTAGCATCGATCTGCCTGTCCAGTGATGATGTGTCGGTTTCTCATTATTATTCATAGCTGAGTTTTCTTATCCTATGAGAAGACCCTGCTGCTTAATTATTGATGAGATCACGTGCTTTCCGAAGGCAAGGCAGACCTGCCAATCTTTGATACCGCTTCTGAGCATGGCACACAGTATTTAGCTGTTCATGACGGGTTGTATGTGTTTGTTTCCATGATCCATGGGGTTTGTTGCATGTTTTTCCTCATGATGCTGTCAGGCCGTTTGCAGCAAGCATTTTTGTCGGGAGAGCTGTACTAGAATTGGAGAATGGCAGACTTTCTTTTATCAGTTGAGTTTGTTACCATTCAGACACATTGCCTATATCAGTGCTGCTGTGTTCACCTGTGTTTAAAATCCTCTGGATTATCGTCAGGGATAATTATTGAAATAGATAGGGCAAGAGACCTGCTGCACTGCTATGCACTGTGTCTGCATTCAGACCCAGAGATTCAGGAGGAGGGAAGTCCTCCTCGTATATGATGTTTCTAAAAACACGATTATCTTTTATAATGATAACAAATTGTGATTATGTGTTTATGAAATTACGAATATCTTATGTAGCAGGGCATTAAATTACTTGCTGTTTATTTCTTCACATTTTAATGTTGTAAACTATAAAGTCATAGGTCTTCTCAGGGTTTCTCTCTCATTTTGTGAGCCAACTGACAGTTGTTCGCTCCCCTCTTTCTCCCCTGTTCTGCAGGCCACGCCCACTCCTCCCTCTGCTTCGTAGACTTGAACTGAAAGAGGAGGGTTTCATGACCCTTTTAAAGAGCCCCTATTAAAGGTTATAGTTTAGATTTTGGGGTCTTCAACAACAGCTGATATCCATGCAAGGTAAAAAACAAACAAACAAACAAACAAAAAACACCTTCATTGTCTAATGATATGCATTTACTTTTACCTAATTATCCCAACAACTCCCATATGATTTTTTCAACGATTAATATTTTCCAAACCCCTCCCTTTGCTCTTTTTGTCCCTTGTAATCTGCTGTGATTGAACCCAGTTTGAGGCACTGAAAAAAAATATACAGTATATTAAATGGACTAACTTTTTTTAAGGTAAATGGTTTAAGGTAAACAATTTATATAACCTGAATTTAAACAAATTAAGTTGAACATTACTAATTTTCAGTGTGTGATTGGTTCATTTAATCTGGTCCATATGCACTGTGTACTGACCAGGGACATGCAGTCAGGTGAGGCAGGTGAGGCACTGTCATTATCCTCACCTGCTGTCAAGAGTTGTATACTAATGATAAACTAAATATTTGTTCTCTGATCTGTGCAATAAATGCAATTTTTGTATGATTCAAATGATTTCAATCATTTTTTTATGATCAAAATTGCGTGTCTCCTGTTCAATCAGGAAGCAAGCTGAGGCAGCACCGAGTTCTGCCTCATGTCAGATTGCACAATCTCTTGCAAACTGGATTGAGCCCACCCCTTGTGCTCACTTCATGTATGCTACCAATGTAATGCTTTATTAAAATGTTTTTATACATTGTAGACAATTTTAATTTGTCCTTACTTTCCATACAATAGGTAATGTATTTCACGCATGTCTATCACTTATTTAGTGCTAGAATCTAACATAAAGCTGCACTGAAAAGACATGAGGTGAGGCAGGAAGTAGCTCTGCCGCACTGAAGAGGGCACGCGTGAGCTCACGTTATTCTTGTTTACTGGTTGCTCTTCTTCTACACAGTATAGTTAAAAAGGAGTCATTTTTTTTAAGTTTTGCTCTGACTGACTGCAAAGACAGAGGATATCAGCTCAAAATTTAACTTTCAATTAAAACATGAATAAATAATGAACGAGCAATGCCGGAGCTAAAGTTGGTGGTGCTGTTTGTTTGTTTGTGTGTGTAGAAGAGAGTGCATCCGCCGTGGTGCTGTGCGTGTCACTTGTTATAGCTGTCTGTAGCATACAGCTGGGTGTTTTTTGAGAGACATATTTAATCGCTATACATTTTACATTCTTCCTTGGCCCAATATGTATGTAAATTATAGAAATGATGCTGATTTATTAAACACAATCAGTAGTTGGCTAAAATATATCAGGTGGATATGTTTGTAAATCTGACTTTTAACTTGAAAAGTGCCTCACCTGCCACAAACTTCACCGCACATCACTGGTACTGACAAAGTGTCTGTCAAGGTCTGGAAAAAGTCCCATATATGTGTATATAATTGTCAGGATTCTGCTTCTTCAGTCTTGTTAATTCTTGTTTTGGTGGTCCAGAAACTAGTCCCTCTAGTATGTTGTGTTCAGCTTGAGTTTTCTCAAGTCGAGCACTCATGTTTCCTGTCTTTCTTAGTCTTTTTATGAGCGTTGTCTTGGCCCGGCGCTCTCTTACTGGTGTGTGTTTTGTCTGCAGCATGCTGTTCTATTCACAGCGCCTTGGTCTAGTTGGTTTTGGTTGGCACTGGGGTGGAACATGCACGTATGAGTGCTCTGTAGGTGTTTTTATTTATCTTGTGCTTGTGTCTTATGTTCTGTTAGCATTGTCAAAGCACGTGACTCTGTGTTTACATTGTGGCCATGTGCTTTAGTGTTGTGTTACATGTGAACACATGGTTAATAAATTCTCTCATTGCTCTAGTCGTGTTTTTATCTGAGCATATGGCTTGTGTTGTGACTTTGTATCATGTGCTCTCCTGTCTATTGTCTTCTCACCCTCTTGTTATGCTTCACTTGTCAGTTTATTGGTTTGCTTTCCCTATTTATTCTGTCATCCCTCATTGTCATCCCATCCATATGAAACATTCCATCAAAACTACACTCTCCAGCAGTTCATCCTCGCATCCAATATCTTGTTTGTCATGGGGACATGCATGAAATGTTCGTGAATGAAAGTGAAAGTGCCAAACTGCAGTTAAAGTCGACAAATTTGGCAAAAGTAGAAAAGAGTTTGGCAAATAATTCGATTACTGATTTCCATGTAAACTGTCACTGTCTTTCTCCCCTGTGTCTGAGTGTTTGTTTTGCCTCTGAAAATCAGCACGTGGCCAAACAGAAACTCCCATTTTTATGCAAAATGTTCCCTCTTTCCCTCCCGACGCTCCCACCTAAACAGAGCTAGACACACCCACTTTCCTGACCTTTTTTCCAAACTAGAGGTGTGAAAACATCCTGCTGAGAAAGGGGGGTGGGGTTTCGTGGACTTTTAAGTAAGTTTGTCTCTTTTAAGGCAGCGGGTGTAATGACTTTTATAAGTAAAATAACTAATCACTGTTTTCAAGTTTATTAATTCAGTTAAAGTCCGTGTGATATAACAAGTAACTATGTACAGGCTCTTGAAGACTTTTGATTTATTTGTCGTTAAATGACTAGGCGGTGGTGGTGCAGTAGGTAGCAGGTTCGCCTCACAGCAAGAAGGTCGCTGGTTCGAGCCTCAGCTGGGTCAGTTGGCATTTCTGTGTGTTTGCATGTTCTCCCCGTGTTCACGTGGTTTTCCTTCAGGTGCGCCAGTTTCCCCCACAAGTCCAAAGACATGTGATATGGGTTAATTGGGTATGCTAAAATTGGCCGTAGTGTATGTGTGTGATTGAGTGTGTACTGTTTCCCAGTGATGGGTTGCAGCTGGATGGGCATCCGCTGCATAAAACATATGCTGGATAAGTTGGTGGCTCATTCCGCTGTGGTGACCCCAGATTAATAAAAGGACTAAGTTGAAAAGAAAACAAATGAATAAATGACTAGGAATAATAAATATCAGTAAATGGTTAAACTTCTTGCATTACAAAGCATTGTGTTTATTATATATTAGTACAATGAAGTTTTAGCAAATATTGAAGAAAATACCAGTTTGCAACACAAAGTAGCCTAACAAGTTGCATTGTATGGCTAAAAACCAATGGAAGATATATTTATGCTACAATGGATGCCAAAGACCCAATTTTATAACAAAAATAAATACAAAAAATCCCAAATATTGGGAAAATGCAGTGATATACATGATCAAATTGTATTTCATTTTGATATTTAATGTGCCAACTTCATTTTCAATTATGTGTATGTCTAAAACAGCAATGTGGTACATCCCGTGTATATTTTTCATATCCTGAAACATCAAACTCGTCTGAATAATCTCACAATTAAATAACAAATGACGCTAAATAATCTGAGCAAATCAACCACGGTCATGTTACTATGACAGACATTTAGAAATCACACAATACTGTCTGGTTAGCTTAGTGTTTTCTACTTTTATGCTAATAGCACTAATGGCTCCATATTCAAGAACATTATCACCTGTCCCCAATTCAGATAGTATCCAGTTGAACAGCAAAGCCCAGAAATGAAAGCAGGACCAGTTAAGCGTATTTCATAACTGAAAAGATACAGATGGTTTAACATTTCACCGCACAAATACCTTCATATTATGAAAGACATCACGTGTCCCTTAATTATACTTAATTATATTATAATTATACAAATTATGCTGCCCCTTGGATGCAGTGTTGTACAATTACAACACTGATCATAATAGATTCTGAGCTTGTTTTATCAAAGCATTCAGCAATATTTGAACAGCTGGGTGATCTAGACTTCTTACCAGTAACAGAGAATTGTTTTTACTAAAATTTTACTTCAATGTTGATTTAATTTAGTAAAACTTTATATTAAGTGGCCTTGGCTCATATGCACTTACACTGAAATTAATCATTTGTCATAATGTACTTACTGCATAAATACATGTTTTTACAATATATTTATGCTTAAGTACCTGCATGTAACTACAACTGTAACTGTTTTGTAAATACATTTTTTAACCCAGGCTCATAATTGATATACATTTCTGGAGAGAGCAAAATATGTCCCAGGAGGTACATTTTTTTTTTTTTTGCAGTTTTTGTTTTCTCGAATCGACTGGAGACCGCTGTGTATGCTTTTTCAGATCTCAAATTTCTTTTGCAAGTGCCATTTGCGCCTGTTGTTCTTGCGTAAATCCACTAGTGGCCGCTGTCAACTGGATGATTGATTGATTGACTTACTGACTGACTGACTGACTGACCCATAACCCCACCCACCCCCTTCCATAAACCCCAACCAATAGTGTTTTCTAAAGCATCGATTGACCAGCGCCCAACCGACAGTGTTTTAAAAAAGCACTCCAGAAAACAAGAAAAGCCCTTGTGGCTGCCTGATTTTCACCACATTTTCAGATCTTACCACATTCTCACCCTGTTATTTACTTGTTTTCTTTTTTTTTTTTTGCCTTTTGTTTTGTCTTATCTGCTTTCTGGGATTGTTTTTCCCCGGAACCGAACCCCATCGTCCCTGTCAACTCCACATTGCATCCCCAAGTCCGCCGACATACGTGGTGAGCCACTGGGCACACTGGATACAGCGGAAAAGCTGCCCACACAGAGATAAGCAGTCAGTCAACATCGCTAAATGGAACAGAAGCCGTCAGCAGCGTCATACTGCACCGTAGAGTTAATTTCAAAGACGAAATGCAGCCATACGTACCTCTGGCTATATAATTCGTTCACTCCAGAAATGTTTACAGTGTATTCACAATGATCCTGTTGAGATTTTTATTATACTGTTGACCATGGGCGCCGCTAGGGGGGCGAAGTTTCGATGATTCTAAGAGCCCATGCCATTTTGAGGCTCCCAACCCCCTGCCACTCCTCGCCCTCTCCATTTTCGTCCACGAAACATCCCTCATCCTTGTTCTTCACTTTCATCCACCAAAGCTCCAACCCCGATACCCCGATGAACCAATACCACTTTTTTACAAACCGATACAAGTACGAGTATTTTAATTTGCATACTTGCCGATACCGAGTACCGATTCTTCATAGATTTGGTTTCAATGAAAATGCAATTTATTTATTTATTTATTTATTTATTTATTTATTTATTTATTTATTTATTTATTTTTTGCCTGAAGCAAGGATGAACACAAAACTCTTTAACAGAAAGCTGTTCCAAGCCAAAAATATACACACATTGTTGATAACCCTGCAAATCCATAGACCTTATCTATTAACTATTAAGCAAAGGATGAGTTATCCTTGAGGTGACCTGCGTACACGACTTCACACATTACACAAAGTGTGTGCATTGTACGTTACCTTATGGTGTCTCTCTCTTGGCATTCTTTCATTCATGAGTCCTGTCGTTAATCCGCGGGTCAGGTAATCAAAAAGTAGGCTACTTGATGTTTAGCTATGGTTGGGTAGCGGGTAGATAAGATCAATAGCCACATACGCATACTGTCATTTTGAAAATTGCACGACCATCATCTCGCAATGTTTGAGTTTCTCTTCCGACCGAGTTCATTCTTCCTAGGTAATCTGGAATCCTTTCAGTGTTGCGAATAGAGAATTGGACCTGAAACTGACAGGCGCAATGGATAATTTTCAGGACTCTAGATGAACTTTTAGAAACAGGTGCGGCTTTTTTCTTAGGTGCACCAGAACATTTTGCATTGTATACAGTTAAAAAAAAAAAAAACTATATATATATATATATATATATATATATATATATATATATATATATATATATATATATATATATATATATATATATATATATATATATCAACAAAAACGGCTAGAGATGGAGCGAGCT
The DNA here is from genome assembly GCF_903798145.1 of Danio aesculapii. Taxonomy (NCBI): domain Eukaryota; kingdom Metazoa; phylum Chordata; class Actinopteri; order Cypriniformes; family Danionidae; genus Danio; species Danio aesculapii. Next base: position 5,743,073 of record NC_079451.1, on the reverse strand, counting down.
CAAAGCCAGTATCGATATAACAAAAAGCAAAATCATATTGTTATAAATATTCTATTAACGATACTTATCGAAATATTTATACATTATTTAAGTGTTTGAGTTTGTGTGATCTGTCATGTATATGCTGTCTGATCTTTACATAAGTTGTAAACTCACACGTACGCGGTGGCCGCAGTGATGTACAGCTCTGACGAGGCACTTTCATTTAGCCTGTAGTCTTTAGTTTTTTTTTTTTTACATAATGTTCCATTACTTAAAATTTCTTTCCTTTTTTTATGTATAGTTTATATATATATATATATATATATATATATATATATATATATATATATATATATATATATATATATATATATATATATATATATATATATATATATATATATATATATATATATATATATATATATATATATATATATATAAAATGAGTGCTAGCTTGTTTGGCTGTGATCATTATGCAAGGATATTATTTCATATTCGGTTTATTCTTCAGTAGCCTATAGATTTTTAAATAATGTATTTTATAAAAGGATTGTTTATAAGGACTAAGCTATTGATATATAATAAATTAATTAATACATTATGACATTTAAGTCAGGTAGGACAACAAATCACATCCATGTAGTGAATTACTGTTGAATGGTATCGGTGCATGGTATCGTCCTTTCATGTATGATAGGAGTACGAATATTTTAACCAAGTATCGACCCGATACTGGTATCGGTGCATCCCTAGATACAACCACCCACCAGCCCTGTCTCTAACCTTACCCTCAACCCACCTCAAGAATACAATTGTTCTTGCAACACCTTAATTGTTATGCAATATATTATGAACAAAGTATATTGTAGTTATATTTTTGATGTACGTACATGGTAGTTAAGGCCAAATAAAATAAAAAGAGAAATGTTTATTGGCTGATTGACCACTTAATCTTACTTTTTGCCTTGTCAGACACTGAAAAGAAGATTCGGACAATGCGTTCTGACCCTTCACAGCTGAACTACTCCACAAAATGCCTTGCGGGAGTAAAGCTCCACTAATGAGTCCTGATGAATAGCAGATTAGCTGCTCGTTGAGATTTATTACGGCTGATATGGTGTGGGAGTCATTTCACAAAAGCTCAAGCACACCATATTGATAAATAGCTAGGCTCCAATGAGCATGGGCATAAGGGGGAACACCTGTATATGCTGAGGACAAACAGATCGCTCTTTTCAACGAAGATGGCATTTGGCAGGACATTTTCAAAGGTCATGTGGAAGATGCCTTTTAAGTCAGATTTTATGAATGATTTATGCATGTTCAAAAGGCATTCGTGGTAATGTGAAGTCTTGGTGTACAGCCTTAATATAGGCAATGCTGATTAATTAAAGGCATAAATGTTGGGAACTCAACTCTGGGAATATTTGTTTGACAGTTACTGTACATATCTAAAGCAAATTATTTGATCAAATCAAGGTATTATGAAGTATGCAAATGATAATTTAATTGTCGATCTGCTTCAAAATAATGAAATTAGCCATGAAGCAGTCATTGATGAGCTTGTAGAGTGGTGTGGTGTCATCTTTATCTAAATGTATTGAAAACCAAAGATGGTGTCATTGACTTTAGGAAGAGTTGGTCTACATAAGAAGTCACATCCATTAAAGGGATAATTCACCCAAAACTGGAAATTCTGTCATAATTTACTCATGCTTGACTTGTTCCAAACTTGTTTGATTTCCTTTTTGTTGAACACAAAAGATATTTAAAAAAAATGATAAAAGCATATAATCATTAAGTACACATACACATTTTTTAAAATATCATCTTTTTATGTTCAACAGATAGAAATAGCTCAAAATGAATAATGAGGTAATTTAGATTTTTGGGTAAACTATCTCTTTAAGAGCCAAACAATGGAATGTGTGTATCAAAGATGGGAGTGAGTCACACATTAGCAGTAACTCTCAAGTCATAAACTTCAACTCAAGTCAAGTCTTTTTTTGTGGGTTTAGCTTGGGTGAAGCAAGTCACTGTCAAGTAATCTATTTTTGATGCTTTAACTGTACATTCATTTATTTTCTTTTCGGCTTAGTCCCTTTATTAATGAGGGGTCGCCAAAGTGGAATGAACCGCCACTGAATATTTAGGTTAAAATACAGTAGTGGTGGACTATAGAAGTTTTATTTGCAATACAAAAATACAGTATTGTAATTGTTGCAAATTTCCTACTTGCATCATATAGGCATTTCTCCTTAATTGCGCTTGTCTCCATTTGAAATAACAAACTTGAGTGTGCAAAGGATGCGATATGTAAATGGCCCCTTTATTATGTTTGTAGTAGCAAAAAAAGATTTTTCGAGTCATTTAACTCAAGAGTAAAGTCTAGAGTCACAATAATCATGTCCCAAAATATTTGTCAAGCAAGTCAAAATTGTGCGACTTAAGTCTGACTCGAGTCAAGTGACCTGGCCCTCCTATAATTATTTATTCGAAGTTGAGTTCTGAAGCCAACGGTGTAGTCCTATCCAAAACGCTGTTGATCTGGTTTTATTGGGCTTTTATCTGCTTATCTATTTTATCTTTTATCAAATCTGTACAGTAATTTCCTTTTTGTAGGAATGTATCTATGCTAATGATACACAGGGCAACTGTTTAGGCAATGTTGCTGGGCAATTTTGTAAAGTGATGTTGTTTGGCTACTTTTCTACTAAGAATGGGAAATGATATTGTATCTGTAACCTATTGCCCTTTTACCCTATGTCTCATGTTTGCCCATTTATGGCACGATTTCCCAAAGTTGATCAGCAACATTGCTGAAAGTTGCCCTGTGCATTACCGGCATATGAATAGCTGCAACTCTATTAGCCAAATTGTGAAATGATGCTGTAAATCGATTGGGGACCCAATATTGAATCCTGCTTTTTTTGTATACCAAGCAGGTACAGCGAATGGGTGTGTTGATTATAAAGTTTAGAGCACCAAGGAGTGTATCAAATCAGTTTAGGTTTCGTCTCAGTAGCAATTAATCGCATGAACACAATGAGTTAAAGCTGAATGCTTAACACTTTAAGTAAAAAACAAAACAAAACTAAAGCTCTGGTTGCCAATATTTAACCATATTCCATTAATTTATAGAGTAAAAAAGTATTGAGGTACTAATATCTACACATCAAATCCAAAAACACAACCATAAGCATGTAGTGATGGGGAAAGTCATATAAAGAACCAATGCTCATATCAAACAACTTTTCCCACAAGCTGAGAAACATACCAATATGTTATTCGCACACCTACCAAACACCATCATGGTAACAGACATAAAATTAAAGTAATGGAATAAACATAATTTGCATGGTTTGGGATCAGTAGAGCTACGCATCGATGGATTTGCTCTTCAGTGTTTGTACTCTCAGTAGTGATTATAAAACCACACTGAACTGAGCTAAACTGAACTGAACTTAAACACTACAAACTGAACTACACTGTTTCAATTTACTATGATCTTTAATGTGAAGCTGCTTTGACACAATCTACATTGTAAAAGCTCTATAAAAATAAAGGTGAATTGAATTGAATAATTTATCAACATTAGGTGTAACATAAAATGGTAACACTTTACAATAAGGTTAATACGTTTACTAACATGAACTAATCATGAACAACACTTGTACAGCATTTATTAATCATTGAACATTTACTAATGCATTATTAACATCCAAGTCCATGCTTGTTAACATTAGTTAATGCACCATGAGTTAACATGAACTAACAATGAACAACTGTATTTTCATTAACTAAAAATAACTAACAGGAACAAATACTGTAGTAAATGTAATGTTCATTGTTTGTTCTTGTTAGTAAATGCATAAATTAACATTAACTAATGAACCTTATTGTAAAGTGTGACCCATAAAACTAATGTACATCACTGAAGGGAAAAAAAAGAAGTGTGCCTTGTGTCATGCAGGGAATCTTGGGAATGTCAATGTATGGTTGTTCGCTGTAAATATATTATGGAAACTTGCTGTTAATCAGTTTTTAGATTTTTGCTGTATCATTTTTACATGTTTTTACATTTTTTAATATAACAATTGAAATCACAGCCATTTTTTTTCTTTTTTTTTTACAGTGCTGTCTATTACAATATTGGCTTAATGGTAATACTTATTCTTACTACCTAATGCTTATAAAGTGATACTTAATCTATGATTATTCTACATTTCTAATCCTACCTAATACCGTAATCCACCTTATTTTACATTACCTTTAACTAATACGCAGCAAATTAGGTTTTTGAGGCAAAAGTCACAGCTAACAGTTTTTTCGCTCTAAAACAAACATTTGCTGTTTGTACTACTCATTTAAAATGAGCTGAAACAACACAACTCTTCAGCTTTTTTACGCGACAACTTGTTTTAATGTCCAATCTACTTAAATTTGTAAAAACTAATAAATTAACTTAATTCCAGTATGCTGTCTCAAACCAAATCGATTGTGTAGAACCCTGCAGTGTTAATAGTGAGAACTGTACATTAATATAAAGCATGTTTTTTTATTAGGCTATCATCTGTGTGTCTGTTAATGTTTTACGAGTTATTTAAAGTTACCTGTACTTGCTTACTGCAGTTAAATTCACCTACGAGTAGGAAAAAAAGTAACTAAGCAACACTGTAAACTAATGCTGGCTCTCAACACAACAGTGGAGGGAGTGCTAAAAAAATCTAAGTACTATTACTTGCCTAAAAATGTAGTGCAAGTAGAGTAAAAGTATCTGTTGTAAATATTACTCAAAGTATGAGAAAAAAGTAGTCCTTTCAAAAATACTCAAGAGTAGTGAGTAGTATGCTGTAAACAGCTGATGCATTTACATGTAATTTGTGGATGTGTGTAAACGTAACATTCTGTAGTGCATTTAGTTATTGACAGGCAGACACAACGTCATGAGATGTAAATATTAGGTTAGATTTAGTTTGTGATGTCAGGTGACCAAAATTCAATGTCTGACTCTGGGTGTTTAAGGCCATTTGGGTCACATGTGGTATTTGATTGGACCAGAATCACAGGACAGTTTGTTTATATATATATATATATATATATATATATATATATATATATATATATATATATATATATATATATATATATATATATATATATATATATATACATATATATATATATATATATATATATATATATATATATATATATATATATTTTTTTTTTTTTTTTTTTTTTTTTTTTTTTTTTTCTTTTCCTAATCCCCATAGACAAGAAAAAAAAGTAGTGACTGCAGGTTACTGGAAAGTAAATGACAACATCACAAAAAAATGTACTCAAGGGAAAGTAAAAGTACACATTTTTAAGACTACTCAGTAAATTACAATTCCTGACAAAACTAATCAAATTACAGTAGTTAGAGTATTAGTTACTTTACACCACTGCAACAATTAAGTGGTCCCACTTTTGATTAAGTGTCCTTAAAATAGTCAAAAAATTAACACAATGTACTTTGTGTGTTTATAATGTTTTTGACAACACTTCTGGTGCTCTTGAGTTGTGATAGGGGTTGTGTTATGGACCGGTTTGGTGGTATGGGTAGGTTTACAGGTGGGTTAAGGTATAAGGGATGGTCAACAGTGTATTTACAAATGTAATTACAGAAGTTAATTACAGATGCAATTACATACAGGTATTTAATCAAGCATAAGTACAGAGTAAATACATGTATTTACACAATAAGTATATTGTAACGAATTATTAATTTGTCTTTAAGTACATGTTAGTTAAGGACACTTAATATAAAGTGGGACCAATTAAGTTTTTTTTTTCTACAAATTTAGGTGGATTGAACATAAAACAATTAAGTTGTCTTAAAAAAAGCTCTCAATTGTGTTGATTCAGCTCATTTTAAATAAATAGTTTGAACAAGCAGCATTTTTTTCTTTTTCTTTTTCTTTTTTTTTTTTTAGAGTGAAGCAACCAAGGTTGTTTTCACAGTTGATTTGATCACAT
>NC_079451.1:5684567-5734567 GCF_903798145.1 Danio aesculapii | reverse complement strand
CATTTTTTTTGCATCTTTGGATGGAAACATAGCTAATATCTTAATAATAAGCAGGTAGTTAATAGCGTGAATTGGTTCTTAAACTAGTGTCACCCTGTAACCTTATAATGTTTTTCTTGATAAAAACTCAAATTAACTTTATTAATTAAATACATAAATGTGTTTATTCTATAAAAAAATAATCATTTATTAAATCATGCACTTCTCAGAACACTAATAGAATGACCTGAAAGTGAACACTTAGAATGATTCCAAAAGACATTGATTAAAGTCAATATATGATCAATAACTGATCCCAAATACTCACATTACTGTAACTGAGTAATGTTTCTCAGGAATTGTACCCAAGTAGTTTACAAAATTTGTACTCTAGTACATTTTTAGTGCTGTATCTGTACTATTACGACTCTATTAGTCAATCATCAAGAAAATAATAAGTAGAATAACCAGTCCCATTCCCAATTCTCCTCCAATCAAATTGTGTTAGAAAAATTGCAACAAACAAACCTCAAGACAAGCATAAAATGCAAGCAAACATGTACAGTGTGAAAGCATTAAAAAGTGTTCAAGAAAATGTGAAATCGTCAAATGGCCTTAAACACTACAGAATGTTACGTTTTCAAACACATGCACAAACTGCATATACACTACCTGACAAAAGTCTTGTCGCCTAAGTTTTAGGAACAACAAATAATAACTTGACTTCTAGTTGATGATTTTGTATCAAAAGTGAAAAGTGAAAGACCCGCTTTCAAAATCTTCTTATTGGCCCACTGCGCTAGAACAGAACGCGCTTGGATTGTTTAATATCAGCTGTCAATCACTCCGTTCCGATGACAGGGAGCTACAGCCGCTAATGAAAACAACGCTGACAGATTTAGTTTTAGAAACCACTTAAAGTTACAAATAATGGCACATCTGATTAGTGATCATGTAATGAATGTCAATCCAGCGTTTACACTTTTCGAAGAGTGGATAAAAGACTTTCAGTAGGTTAAAGTCCGCTATGAAAATAACTAAAGCATTCACCATAAAGCCAGTGGGACGGAGTCTTCAGGTAACAGTGTTTGCCACATCTACACATTTTAAGCGCGAGATGTTTTATTTAATCCTTCATCACGATGCTGTCAATTGTGCGACTGGCACTATGTTCACCATCACTGAGCATGCATTCACTGAGATGAAATTAATATTGCACCACGTGAAAAGACGGTTAATGCTGTTAAGATGACGTACGCAAATAGCATTCTTTTTTTAAATATCAAAATAATTTTCAATAATGATAATTTGCAACACCCCGTTTTAAATTAACCGAATGCTTTGTGTAATGCAGAATTGTTTAACTATTACTCACTCTACCAATTTCTAGCATAGTGGCTTACAAATTTTGGTCACACTTTATTTTGATGGTTCGTTTGTTGAATTAAAGTGACCATCCTACAAGCCAACTAATTCTCATTGAATTATAAGTAGACTGTTAGGTTGGGGTTAGGGTTAGTGTAAGTTGACATGTACTTGCAAAGTTTCTTATAGTCAGTTAAATGTCTGTTGAAGGAGCATATAAACATTAATCAGACAGTCTACTAATACTCAAATGGACCATCAAAATGAAGTGTTTTTTGTGGCATGCTCCACAGTTGGTTTATTTACAGTACATTTAAATCAGACGGCTATTTTTCAACTAATTAGGTTAGGCAGGCATAAGAAACTAGTCAAATCAGGTCATTGAACAGTGACTGAAAGAATAACCGTGGTTTGAACCAAACTTCAGACTTCAAAATCACATCGGGGAAAAAAAGGAACACGTTACATAAAAGTTAGAAACAACTCTGAAAAAATAAGACAAACAGCTCAAGCACATGAAAGTAGCTAAAACTCACATTCTGTAGACGCTCCAGGCCCTCCGTAGAGTGTTGTAGTGGTCTTGATGTTCTCATTGCTCTGTGTGAACAATGCTTGCGTGGGGCTTATGGGAGCCACCGGAGGAAATTCTCCATTGGCTGAGGATGAGAGAAAACACACAATACATTGTTACGGTCCAACAATGCTGTAGACACAGAAGAATATTGCTGCCATTGTAAAAAAGCACAGACTCTGCAAGCCTATTGATAATAACTGGATTCTGTCTCAAGGAGAAAGCATTTCAGATCACATATTCCATGTCGGTAACCCGTTTAATGACATCTCTGTCTTGAGAATTGCTTGTGTATATCAGAAGCATGTGCTAAAAATGGATCAACAGCTTGGACATCTTTCGCATTTTGAGAAATGTTAATGATATGCTAATAATGCTGTTCATGTAAAAGCCTCAAATGGGTTGACCTCAAAATCTTGATGTGAATTACCCAACAGGGAAAATTCCATGCCGATCGGCCAATGCTAATAAATGTGCATGTACACGAATAGCATATCCTAGATATATAGTTTTCAGTGATACTGTAGATGCTTATACACTATCAAGGTTGTATGGCTGTTTTCTTTTCATAAGCTTGGCAAAACCTACATTTGGTCACATAAGGTAATTTTGCATTTCATGAGGATTTTTTTTCTATCCATACTGTCTCTGTTTGACTGGATTTGAGATTTCCATCATCTCCCCTCATGCGATTTTTCATCGAATATTATTTCATAGACAGGTCCACTTGAACAGTCAGGGTAAAAGAAGTGTGTGTGTGTGTGTGTGTGTGTGTGTGTGTGTTTAGTTTGTTTCTGTACTAAAGCATTATCCAGATCTGGCATGTTGATTGCACTGCTGTGAAGTAGTTCCAGGAACGTTGCTTGAATAACACTTGCAAATCACTTTGACTTGGACATGTGTTAACATGGTATTTTGAACGATTTGCCAGATCGTTGAACTATTAATACCAATTGTGCTTTTGAGGTTTAAACAATGGCTTAGAGTTATTTGATTTCAATGCATTCTTTGAAATCTCAGTGGAGAAAAAACTGATACTCAGAAAAAAACAAGTACTCAACATTTCTAGACAGTATTTGAATGATTGTGAAGCATGGTTTGCTTACATCACAGGTTTCAAACTCAGTTCCTGCAGGGCCGCAGCTCTGCACAGTTTTGATCCAACCCTTAACAAAACACAGCTGATCCAACTAAGCAAGGTGTTTAAGACTACTATGCACTATTAAGCAGGTGTGAGTTGGAGGTGGTTGGAGCTAAACTACAGCTGCGGCCCTCCAAGATTTGAGTTTGGGACCATTGGCTTACAGTGTTTTCATATATACAGTAGTTTGTTTCAAAATAACCAAACTGAGAAAGAACCAGTAAGGGAACCAGTCGAAGGTGATCTCAGTCATTTTTGGTGTTTGGCAAAAATACTAATAGTTGGTTTAAGGACCATGGCAACGCTATACTTGATTGGTCATCAAACTGGCCTTATTTAAACTCAGAGAAACCTGCTATCGGAGCAATCCGGGTTTCATAATACCTCTGCAGTACTACCTACTGATCGCCTCCATGACAGTAATCTGACCAAGACTCAAGATAAAAAAAGATTTTTGCTGCTTGATCAAAATACTTGTAGGAAATGAGCTGAATCGACAATTCTTGAGTTATTGGTGGACTTAATTTTTTTATGTTCAATCCACTTAAATTTGGAAAAACAATCAAGTTACTGGTTTGTTGGGACAACATGCAGGGGTTGTGATGAACCTGGTATTTTTAACAGTGAAGAATTGAGTGCTGTATATGTTCATACTTTTTAGTAGTCCATAATCTGTGTTAAAAATATGTATTTTTATTGGGATTAAATATTTTATTTATTCCACACAATTGCTTCATGTTGTCCCAACACAAATCAATTAAGTTAACAAATTTAACTTAACAAATTTAAGTGGATTGAACATAAAACAATTAAGTTGTACCAACAAATTCTCAAGAATTGTGTTGTTCTAGCTCATTTTAAATACAGAGCATCCTGAAAGTATTCATAGCGTTCACTTTTTCAAGTTTTTTTTATGTTAGCCTTATTCCAAAATGGATTAAATTAATTTATTTCCTCAAAGTTCTACACACAATACCCCATAATTACAATGTGAAAGAAGATTTTTTGAAATTGTTGCAAACTTATTAAAAATAAAAAACCTGAAAAACCACATGTACATAAGTATTCACAGTCTTCGCTGTGAAGCTCTAAATTGAGCTCAGGGACATTCTGTTTCCACTGATCATTCTTGAGATGTTTCAGCAGCTTAACTGGAGTTCACCTACTGTAAATTCAGTTGATTGGACATTATTTGAAAAGGCATACACCTGTCTATATAAGGTCCTTGGGTTGACAGTGCATGTCAAATCACAAACCAAGCATGAAGACAAAGGAATTGACTGAAGACCTCCGAGACAAGATTGTCTCGAACCACAAGGCTGCAGAAGGTTACAGAAAAATTGCTGCTTTGAAAGTTCCAATGAGCACAGTGCCCTCCATCATCTGTAAGAGGAAGATGTTTGGAACCACCAGGACTCTTCATAGAGCTGGCCAACCATATAAGCTGAGTGATCGGGGAGAAGGGCCTTAGTCAGGGAGGTGATCAATAACCTGATGGTCACTCTGTCTGAGCTACAGCATTCTTCTGTAGAGAGAGGAGAACCTTACAGAAGGACAACCATCTGTGCAGCAATCCACCAATCAGGCCTGTATGGTAGAGTGGCCAGACGAAAGCCACTCCCCGCATGGAATTTGCCAATAGTCATCTAAAGGACTCCCAGACGAATGCCAGGCATTACTGTACGTTTGGAGAAAACCATGCACCGCTCATCACCAGGCTAATACCATCCCTAAAGTGAAGCATAGTGGTGGCAGCATCATGCTGAGAAACTGAAAGACTAGTCAGGATGGAGAGAAAGATGAATGCAGCAATGTACAGAGACATCCTGAATGAAAACCTGCTTCAGAGTGCTCTTGACCTCAGACTGGGGCGACAGTTTATCTTCCAGCAGGACAATGACCCAAAGCACACCGCCAAAATATCAATGGAGTGGCTTCACAACAACTTGGTGAATGTCCTTGAGTGGCCCAGCCAGAGCACAGACCTAAATCCTATTGTCTTTGGAGAGATCTGAAAATGGCTGTACATCGTCGCTTCCCATCCAACCTGATAGAGCTTGAGAGGTACTGAAAGAGGAATGGGCAAAAATTCCCAAAGACAGGTGTGCCAAGCAAAGGCTGTGAATACTTATGTACATGTGATTTGTCAGGTTTTTTATTTTTAATAAGTTTGCAACTATTTCAAAAACTCTTTTTTCAAATTGTCATTATGGGGTATTGTGAGTAGAATTTTGAGGAAATAAATGAATTTAATCCATTTTGTAATAAGGCTGTAACATAAAAAAAGTGGAAAAAGTGAAGCGCTATGAATACTTTCCAGATGCACTGTTAGTTTAAGCAGGAAACATCCTTGAGTGTTTACTCCCTCTGCTCTTGTTCAAAATCTATTAAACTGTCTTTCTTCAGTTGAACATAAGGGAAGATATTTAGAAACTGCAGGTTGCTGGGAACCATTGACTTCCACATCCATAGTGTACAGTATAGTATTTTTTACTACTATTGAAGCCAGTGTGTCCCAGCAACCAGCATTCATTCTCCAGAACAAAGAAACTCATCAAGGTTTAAAACCACACGAGGAAGAGTTAACAATGAGTTCATTTTTATGTAAACTATCCCTTTAAGCTGACATTATACTCGTACGTTAATAACTAGATGTTGCCATGTAGGTGAAAAGTTGCACACACAAAGTGAACTTTAAAAATAAAATATTGCCTAAAACACATTCTTAACACCACAAAAGTAGACATCCACCTCCAATGGTGCCAAGACATGAGTTCATGTTTCTTAATTACTATGACAATCCACATGAGCCTCTGCATTGTTCCAATTGTCAGCTCCCCGTGAAGACAAATCATCCCTTTCCCCCAAACGTAGCCGCTCAGACAATACTGGGACTCTATGAAAAATGCTACCTCTCATCTCAATTCCTTAATCATCTCTTTAAAAAAAAATCCTCATCTGCCCCCACAAAACACCCGCACAGCTCTGACTGGAGTTGGCATCATTCATCACAATCTGGACTCCCCATTGCATGCTCCCTCCCATGATGCACCATATTATCTGTCCTCCCCTTTCAGGAATCAAGAAGCAAGTCTATCCTTTAAAATCATTCCCCTGTGACATGCTCTGTGTCTCACACAAAAAGGAGTGTGAAACTTTGCATTTTTATAACAAACAATGCTTAAATCAAGTAGTACTGTATTTAGTAGCTACTGAAAATGTCTGAAAACTACTAAATATGTATGTTTATTTACATTTCAATTACAGATATAGATGTTTTTCTAGAATTCAGTGCTAAATTTGGTTGCCATTCATTTATTAAATATCATAATGACATTAATTAATTAATTCATTAATTTATTAAATATAACACAACACAACCTCACGGCAGTTCGTAACTTTTTGATTTAGTGGCTAATTCGTACGAATTTGATGATCTAATTCGTCCAATTTAGTACAATTTGCTCATCCCCCAATGACGGTTGGGTTTAGGGGTGGGGTTACGTGCCACGCCTCCTTTTTAAAATCATACAATTTCGTACGACTGAACTCTAAACTGACAAAACATAAAATACTAGTGAGATCAGGCTGGACATTCATACATCTGGTAATTTATTCATTAAATATCATTATTTAATGAATAAATGAATGAATTCATTCATTTGTAAATATCATAATGCCATTCATTCATTTAAATATAATGATTTCATTAAGTCATTGAAAATCATAATGTCATTCATTCATTAAATAGTTCATTAAATGTCATGACTTTTTTAATATCATAATTTCATTTATTTGTGCAAGATCATAATGTCATCCATTAAATAATTGATTAATTAAAGATCATAATGACATTTTTTAATTCATTAGATATTGGAATTTTCATTCATTCATGCAGTCATTCATTAAATGTAATTTATCCATTCACTTATGAAATATCATAATGTCATTCATTAAATATCATAATGACGTTCATTCATTCATCCATTCATTGATTAAATATAATGGTCATTTATTAATTTTATTAAAGATAGTAATGGCATTTATTTATTCATTCATTCATTCTTTATTAAATATCATAATGACATTCATTCATTTATTATAATAATGCCATGCATTCATTAAAGATCATGATATTCATTCATTCATGCATTGTCATGCATTAAATATCAAGATGCCATTTATTTATTAAATATTATATTGCCATTCATTCATTCATTCATTCATTCACTTAAGACCATAATGACATTTATCTATTCATTAATTTATTAAATAATGACATACATCCATTTAATAATTCATACATTAAATATCATAATGACTATTTTTCATTCAGTTGTTAATTCATTCATAAAGATCATAGTCATTCATTCATCCATTCATTCATACATTTATTCAATCGATAATTCATTAAATATCATGACATTAAATTATGATCTTGAATAAATTAATGAAATTGATATTAAAAAATTTATCAATTAATTCATTCATTCATTAATTAATTCAATATTATGACATATATTTTAATATCATAATTGTATTAATTCATTCAAAATCATAATGCCATTCATTCATGTATTAAAGATCATAATGCCATTCATTCATTCATTTAAACATAATAATTTAATTAATTCATCCAAGATAACATTTATTTTTAATATTTCATTTATTTGCTTAATCATAATGTTATCCATTAATTAATTCAAGATAATAATGACATTCATTCATTCATTAGATATATAAATGATATTCATTAATACATTCATTATTTCATTAAATTCCTGACATTAATTTTTTATATTATAAGTTCATTATGTAAGATCATCATTTCATTCATTCAATAATGTATTAAATATAACGACATTCATTTTTTATATAATTTCATTAATTCATTCAAGATCATATCATTAATTCATTAATTTATTAAAGATCATATTCATTCATTTATTAGATTTCTGAATGAAATTCATTCATACATGCATTCATTTATTAAATGTCATTCATTCATTCACTCATTCATTCACTCATTAAAGATAAATGTATTAATTTAATAATTGATTCATGCATTAAAGAACATGATTTCATTAATTTAAGTAATATTATATTGTCATTTATTCATTCTTTCATCTCTTCAAGACCATAATGATATTCATCCATTCATTAATTTATTGAATATAATATTGACATTTATCCATTCGATAATTCATTCGTCAAATATCATAATGAAAATCATTCATTCATTTGTTTATACATTCATAAAGGTCATTAAGGCAATCATTCATTAAAGATCACAATGGCATTCATTAATTTATTCATTTAAACATCATAATTTTATAAATTCTTTCAATATCATATTCATTCATTCATTCATTCATTCATTCATTCATTCATTCATTCATTCATTCATTTATTTATTCTATAATTCATAAAATATCATGACATTCATTTTTAATATCATAATTTCGTTATTTAAGATTGTAATTTCATCCATTAATTCAATAATTAATTAAATATAATGACATTCATTTTTATATCATAATTTAATTTGTTCAAGATCATCATTTCATTCATTTTTTAAAGATCATAATGACATTCACTCATTTATTAGATTTCTGAAAGGTATTCATGCATTTATTCATTAATAGTGATTAATTAATTAATTAAATAATTCATTCATTCATTCATTAAAGACTATATTTGCATTCATTCATTAAATATCATATCATATCAATGTCATTCATTATTATAATACCATGCATTCATTAAAGATTATAAAGGTATTCATTCATTCATTCATTCATGCTTTAATGATCATTATCATTAATTTATTAAATATTATATTGTTGTTCGTTCTATTATTCATTCATTCAACTGTTCATTCAGTGGCTCTTACACACACACACACACGCACACACACACACACACACACACACACACACACACACACACTCACACACACACACGACAAAAATGAATATAATTATTGTCATTTAAAATGCTGTAAATGATTAAACATGTTTTTGTCTTAGGACTATTACTCTGAAAACCATGTGCTTTGGTTTTTGCTCATTTTAAATCTGGCAATTAGTTGAAGAACTGCGTTTAAGATCACGTGACTGATTGTAACTGGTCAATTGGACATGAAAACCTGTTGAAGTGTTTAATGAGCGATGACTAAGCTGTTTCAAGGTTGTGCTGGCAAGCCTGAAAAACTGCTGAGTGACAGTTCACCCTGGAGCAGAGGATTACTTTCTCACAGTTCAAGAAATCTTGTCTTTGACCACAAGCCAAAACTGTCTACCGCAGTGTATTCTTCTGCAGTCAAATCAGTTATAAATTGTCATTCATAGTGGAGTTAAAATGCATGAAAAATAGACCAAGCAGTTTGTGTATTGCATTATGTAATTTTTTGAGAGTGTTATTTAGAATGTCAATTTTTAGATGTAGATTGGTTCAAATAAGTTTATTTTATACTACCAGTTTATTAAAAACAACAACAAAAACATAAAAACAACAACTTTGTTTTAAAGGGGAAATGAAGCACTCAGTCAAGTTTACCTTATTTTGTACATTGGATTCCACTTTAATGAAAATATATTAAATAAACTTGATTAATGTAACCATTAAGCAGAAAACGGCATGTTTTACTATAGATTTTAGAGCTAGGGCGCAGCCATCTTGGAATGTCGCTGTGTCTGACATCACGGGGTTGGTTGAGTTCCCTTCGCTGAACAGAAACAATGGTAGGAGACTGTAAAGCCTAATTTAACCCAATGCGTAAAGTTGTGGATGTATAGCTGCTGCAAATACAAGCATCAGATGTGTGTCTAATTTAAAAATATAGATATTCTGTATTACGCTGCCTGACTGCCTGTCTGGGTTTCCACCATGATTGTAACGGACTGAACACAGAGACTGGACTGCCTAATTTAACCCAATGCATGAAGTTGTGGACAAACATCACAGATCTGCTGCAAATGCAACAAATACAAGCATTTAAGTGTCTTCAGTTGTGTCTTTTTCATTTGTTAATACTGTTCGCTTGATGCGCTGTGATCCTCTCACGCTGATCCAGCGCTGCCTGATGAGGGCATTTACATTCAGACTAACGCATACATGACTTCACACTTTACTAAGTCACATCTGTGTGGGTTATGTTAAGACATATTCTCTTATCAAGTTGATCAACTCGACCTCTCAACATGTATGAAGGGTAAAAACCCGCCATAAGAAACACCGCGCCGATCTTAGTTTGGTTTGAACATGAGGCAGAAGTGAGGGAGAGTAGCAGTGAAAAGTAAAGTACCCGCCCCCATTACGTCAGTAGTGGTGCTGCCTGGGGTTTCAACTTGGTCCGGTGGTGACGTGATGGGGCGGCTACTTTCACTTTTTACTGATATACGTATGTATGTATGTATGTATGTATGTATATGTATGTATTTATATGTATGTATTTAGCAGGATGTCTAGCAACCATCCTGCCGTCAACTCTGTTTTTATTCATCAGTGCTGCACACACAGGTTGATGAATCTTCTTTTAGTCCCCATCTAAAATTGACTCTGGATCATACCAATGTGACTTTTATTGATAGTGACAGTATATAAAGGACAGGGAATAATGAGGGTAAATTCATTCCAGACTGAAGCCTGTGTTGCTCAAATCCGAAGCAAGGCCGGACATTTAAACAATAGAATACTAACAGTTGAGTGTTGGTATTCCAATATCGCATATACCCCGAGGTCTGAACCAATTCAAATGAAGCTGGAAGTCTGAGCGGTTTCCTGCCCACTGTCAGTTTCTCTTAAAGGGTATGTCAGACGAGCACCTTTATATGTGTGCTTTGTAGTCTAGATAGCAGCACTTATTGGAATGCTGTAGGGAAGACGATAAATCAAACATGTGCAAACTTGTAAAATTGTCTCGACACAATGAGAGGAAAGAAAGTGTTGAAATTGCAGTTACTCTGGAGCCGCTCTAAAGAAAAGATATTAAAAATGTCATGCCACATATGTGTAATTTCATCATTTAGTGTGTCCTTATGTATATGAAGACCTTATGTACTAGCATGTTAGAAAGAGGAACATGTTTGTGTGCATATGTGGCTGTGTGAGTGTGTGTGTGCAATCATTCTGGAGAGTATCCACTTTATTCTGCAATTCAAACGCTGTTATTCTTTTGATTTGATAGCCACTACAGAATAATAACCAGAAGAACAATGAACAAAACATTAAATCAAAGATAAAAAAAAATCAGTGTTTATGATTGCAAGTTGCATAACTACTAATCACAACTAGTTACTTATGTTATATACACTGTCTGGCCACTTTATTAGGTACACCTTAATAGTGTAGCTTTAATCCCCTTTTGCCTTCAAAATTTCTTTAATCATTGGTGGGTTCAACAAGGTACTGGAAATATTCCTCAGAGATTTTAGTCCATATTGACATGATAGCATCACACAGTTGCTGCATATTTGTCATCTGCACATCCATAATGCGAATCCCCCACTCCACCACATCCCAAAGGTGCTCTATTGGATTGAGTTCTGGTGACTGTGGAGGCCATTTGAGTACAGTGAACTCATTGTCACGTTTAAGAAACCAGTCTGAGATGATTCGCACTTTATGACATGGTGCATTATCTTGTTGGACGGTTTATTAGGACAGGACAATATGTGACCTGTTAATTGAATATCTGCAATCTCAGGGTTCAAACAAATCAAAATATTGCCTTCATGTTGAACAAATTAAATCCTTAGTAACGCAGTTTTTAATAATCCAAATTATTAGTTTTATTTTAGGTACAAAAGTAAATTTACAAATTGTCTCCATGGAATAAGATCTTTACTTAAAATCCTAACAATATTTGGCATTAAAATATCTCAAATAATTATGACATTTAGTAACTAATTACTAAATAACTCTAAATAAATAAATAAAGAAACGTTCTAGAAACCATGTGTCTTGGCTGGCCTGGGAATGCCTCGCGACCATAAACCCCCCTCAACCCCTACAAAGAAGCTGGAAGAAGTCTGGTGTTCTCTCCTAAGACTGCTGGCCCCGCGACCCGGGTCCAGAAAAGCAGATATGAATAAAGGAATGAATTAATGAAACAAGCTTGCTGCGTTTGAAATTACAAAGCATTTCTTGTATGAGGAGTTTCCACTTAAAATAACATCATGCTTGGTGATGTGGTATAACAAACACACATGTGGCAAGATTATACTGGCAGATTGCTGCATTCTTTTTCATTCTTTTATTTTTTTTTCTATTGTATTCCACTGTAATAAGGACTGCATTCAGCGCAAGCATGATCCGTTCTGCCAATATAATTCACAGTATATACATCTATTTACTGGAATTCACTAAGAATCTCTAATCTCTTTTCTGCCCAAAACCTCACATCGTTTTCTAGGCTTGCTTTCACATGGAAGCTCAAAGATGAAAAGCGTCTCTTCATTTCGCTCTTAATCTCTATTATCAGATTTACTGTGATTTTTATAATAAAGACAATATTTATACAAAACCAGTCTTAAGTTGCATCGGTATATTTGTAGGAATTGACAGCAATACATTGTTGTCAATATAATATTAAGTCAATATAATATTTATTTCTTAGTATTAAGAATATTTTAGAATATTAAGTAAAGATCATGTTCCATGGAGCCATTTTGTATATTTTATATTGTAAATATATACATAAATTTTTGCTTCATACACTCTCAGAAATAAAGGTGCGAGGGCTGTCACTGGGGTGGTACCTTTTTAAAAGGTACAATTTTTTACTTAAAGGGTCCATATTGGTACCTCAAATGTATTTAATAGTACCTAAAAATTTCATGAGGTACACTTGTGAACTTTTTAGGTACCAATATGTAGCCTTGAGGTATTAATAAGGACCCTTTACAAGCATTTGAAAAGGTACCACCCCACTGACAGCTCTCATACCTTTATTTCTGAGAGTGTAATATTCATTGCTAAGCACTTTTTGGATTTAATCTTTGATTGGAGAATTAAAAATATTTTCTCAACCAAATGTTTTCTCATTCTAACAAACCATACACTCAACATGAAGGAATTTTGTGGAGCCCAGCATTTTTTTTACAAAGCTTATTTATTCAGCTTTCAGATGTAGCGTAATCTATCCTTTCAGACTTTATGTAAACGTCTAAACATCTTAATTTCCCCAAATATGCAATAGTATATGGATGCAACCTTTATGGTGCAAGCTGAGGTTGCATCTCTCAGAGATGCAACAACAGACACAATGCACTCAATGGAGCTAGTGACGTTGCTGTGACGGTTAGGGGTAGGATTAGGTGAGCCCATTCAAAAGCATTGCATGCAGCTCAGATTGCATCTGCACATAGTCTGCAGCCAGACCCCTGTCCAAATCTGACTCTTTTGACTGTTTTTGTGGTTCATTTGCATTACTTTGAAAACGTTTCTGATCAAGGCAACATGCTACATTATAATGACAGATATTACCTCAGTGATATTCAAGTTGTTTTTCTCATAGCTATGGGAATAATCAAGGTTCTGGGATTATCCATAGTCTATAAGTAATTTGTTAATATTTTTGTTTATTTGTTGAAAGCAAATAGGAACAATAGCACATCACCATACCCATTTTAGTGTACCATTTTCACATCGTCATTACACCACTTGTTACTGCATGCCTATTTAAAGTATATACTTTTGAGTGTGTAACAGAAGATTATGCAAGCTTTGAGAAATACTAATTGATCATTGTTGGACTATTCTGTTGCTTAGTTACGTGCCCCGTCAATCAACTCAACACATCATCCACATTTCTTTCATATTTAATTTTCTAGCGTATTGAAAAGGCTGCAGCAGCAGGTTAATCTGCCATTCACAGATCTTTCATGCAGAGAATTCTCCTCAGGCGCTTGCAGAATTATTCATTCAGAATATAATACCAAAACACAGCCTTACATAAGTTCAAAAGATAAAAAAAACATGGAACGTGATTTAATTATTTTCCAGTATAGGTAAGATTAATAATGAATAGTCATTCAAACATGGTCTTTTAACTTAATGGTGGATCTCACTTGTCCGCCATGCTTGTAGTTTTTAACACTTTTTCCTCCCTGCATTTGTAGTTCTAAGTAAATTCACATCCAATTCCCAATATTCGCTTGTTAAGTTGAAACATATCGATGATGTATGGAATAATGTTTCAGGTCCAAGCCGCTACTCCTTTTAATTTGAGAAAATATTTGATTATGGCCACTTTATAGTCAGATCACACATTAAAATGAATTTTATATAAAATCATAGTGTACACAACAGTCTCTGGACTTGCTGCATCACAAACATACAAATTTTAACCATTTATAAAAACAATAATCACTTCCTGGCCATCTGATATTAGGCATAGCAAATGTTTCACTAGTCATTTTAATTTGTACTCTCATAATTTGCACAAATCATCATGGGGTGTTCAGAATATATCTGTTGTTGAGTTCAGAATTTCAATCTCTCCATTCAAACGGCACAAATAATCCCGATGAGACGCATTGGAACATTCCACTCATGTTCCATAGAAGTAACGCACTGCACATTCCTCATTAGGGAAACACCAAACCATTTGTGAGCAGCTGGCATTGTAATAAAAGCAGCGTTGGGTGGTTTTACGAGTTTTGGGCACCACAGGTAGTGTCGCATAATGAATGCTTAAAGAACAACCTTGTATGAATTTCCTGAGAGCTTTTTTTTTGTATTATTTTACCGTTCCATAACTGGTGCTGCTCTGGGTTGAGTATGCAAATGCTCTTATTGATATGAGTCCCTGTTCCGAAGAGAAAACTAATAAAAAGAGGATAAGAGATTCTGCCACCATGCCAAAGCTGGGAAACCGAGGTAAACACCCACAAAGTGAATCCAATGCCATCTGTTTCAATTGGAGACGAGACGAGATGATGTTAAGGCCCTTACAGAAAACAAATACAACAACAGAATTAGATTCAAATGTTTATTTAAATGTTATTTCTACATGACCGAGGCCACGGCCACAACATCTTTTTCTTTTTTTTTTTATAAAAGTAATACAAACTCATTGGGATCAATACTAATCATGACATCTTGAGTTAAGAATCTTGCATATGAAATAATAATGAATCGCAGAGATCATGATACGTGAGAATAAAAGCACCATTCTAGTTACAAGTTATGAACTTTAAGCACTAATCCAGGGCTTTTCAGGTCTAATACTCAAACTTGTGTGTGTGTGTGTGTGTGCGTGCGTGCATGCGTGTGTGTGTGTGTGTATAGTTTATTTATAAGGATAGGGCCTGGTTTAAAAATATAAAATTTCAGAGATTCAGCATGTTAGCAGGCATCAGCCAGTCATATTGAGCAGAGAAGACGGTTCAAATTATGCCACAAGATGGCGATAGAGAATGCATAAGTCCTTAGGGGAGGAAAAACTCAGCATACATTTCAAACTACAGCTGGTCAAATCATTATAAAACAGAAATGAGAAAGCCTCGCTTTGGCCCCGGAAGTAACAGTGGAAATGCGACTGGCCTTGGTTCGCTCACTTTAGGCGCGATGGTGGAAACGCGGCTAGTGAAAGGAGAGGCGGACACTAGTTTTCGATCGCAAACGAGTACATGCGGCAAACAAATGAATAATGAATGAATGGGGTCTTTTTGCTTATGATCGCCCTTGTGTTACCCTTTTTAATGTAAGGCTGTTGCATAAAATAATGAAGTTTTAATTTATAAGTGACATTCTTTGCTGCGTCCTCTTGATGTTTCAATAACGCATATTAATCTTTACACCATGTTAAAGACACAGCAGACAGTAGAGGTTTTCGAGAGATTTTGTCAAGTTAAAAGGTGTGTTTGTGCACGTTTAGATGCCTGTCTGTGTGTGTGAGAGCGAGCAAAAGAGCGCTCCCTTCATGGCTCAGTTGATGACCCGAGCGACTTTTTTCTTTTTAATAAAAGAATAAATAAATAAATAAACCAACATAAAACAAACAAAAGCTAGCTATAACAATTTAGGTATAGACAATACATAAATCAAACCGTTTTAAAGCCATATTTAACTTTCATTTTACAAAGGCCTATCTGAAAAAAAGATTTTAAACATTTTCTAAAAACAATAAACACCGGAGGAGGTTTAAAATATTCTTTATAAAGTATTTGGATACGATGATGTTAATCAAATCTTTATTGCCACTGCCTATATGTTGGCTTCTCCTTGTTTCTAAGTTGACATTGTACACATTGTCTGTCTGATTCTACATTTTTTTTTTATCCTTTTTAACTCTCTTACTGTGGGTGTCATCATTATTTGAATCACTGCTTATGCTAGGCTTTGCCTAATTCTTGTTTTGAATAAATATGTGCATATTAAAAAATTATAGGTGACCTAATAAATAAAAATTAATAATTATGACCTAATGTACAGTCTCTGGCTGCACGAAACCAGGCAGCTATCGCCAATTGAGCCAAATACTTAACATTTATTATTATTATTATTATTATTATTATTATTATTATTATTATTATTATTATTATTATTATTATCATCATAATATCACATCTAGCAAGAGATAAAAACTGCCTGCATGTAAAAACAACACATATTTAAAAAAAGAAAAAAAAAACTGACCGGCCCAAAAAAATGGTCCGGTCCTTCTAGCATTTGCCAGAATTTCTAGATGGGCAGTCCGCCCCCGGTTATAACTAATGTTATTAATAAACATGCAATTGTTTATGGCTTATTGTTAAAAATAATACATTAATGTTAGCAAGTGCAACACCTTTACTTATTTATTTATCCTTTTTTGTTCTGAAATCATGATATATTATTTAAAAAACATTATTATTATTATTATTATTATTATTATTATTATTATTATTTTAAGTTTAATTTACTTTATAGTTTTTAATTAACTTTGGGTTAACAAAATAAATATTTTATTAACTATAAATTACTGTGATTCATGTATACCAAATTCAACCTATGCAAGTTAAAATAATTTTCTATTTGTCAATTAAGGATTTTAAATAATATTAAAGTGCAATTTTATAGCATTTAATAATCTAGGTTGATGCTTATTGTATTTTCTTTGTTATGATTTGCTAATAACACAATCATGCAAATTCTTACTTACTTACTTATTTATTTTTTGAAATGTGTGACACCGTATAATTGAATAATCAATGAGTATCGAATGCTGTGAACTTTGAATTACTATTTGAGCTTTAATATTATCTTTCTAATATTTACTAATATCTCTTTCTCTCTCTTCTCCAAATCTTGGTTTGTTTGCCAGCTTGAGCACAATGTTTAAAACCGAGATTAGATTTCTTCTCAAACCGAAGTTGACAGATATCAGATCAAACAAAAAAATCTAATATCCGTCCATTCTGTCTCATTGCTGTCAAAGAAAATCAACAAATCTTTTGCGATTCATCTTCCTCACAAGCTCTCTCCTCAAATTATACAGCTTGTAGACAATTTTCAACAATTATATTTTAATCAAATCATTCGTGCTAGCGTTACACATATCTTACCCTTGGAAAACAACGCTGAACGCTTGGACCGCAAACCTCTGTGTGATGATGTATAACTGTAATATTTCATTCAGGCAGGGAATGAGGGCGTAATGTATAACTCGACGCATTCCGAAGTGCCATCAGAAAGGCGAATGGCAGAGGGGATGGAATAAATGGCGTGTCAAATCAATGTGTGGCAGAAAATGGCGTCTGATACAAATTGCTAGGCAAATATTTCATGGAGCAAGTGAGCCCTTTAACATCAGTGGCACTCTCTCTCACGCCAACAGAGTGAGAGATTAGGACACTTTCGTGAAGCACTCTGATGTTATAAAGATATATCTCATCATGTCTAATGATGCATTAAAGTCCCCACACTGTGAGGATCAAAGTGCCAGCTGTCAAGAGGAAAAAAAATGTCTTGCTCAAGTTATTTATGTCTCCTCAGGTTAAAGATTTCTTAATCAAAATGTACAGTGTTTATTTTTCTAGTCCATGGAAGTTAATCCACATGCAAATAGTTGTTTTGATAATCTTCAATCCGAGTTTGAACATTTGTCTTCTCTGTTGACTGATGCCATCGTGTGTTTAACCATGCCCCTCTTACCGTTAGTTTGCTACCAGGGAATAACACTCAAAGATAAAGCCCCGCCTCCTACTCAGCCTGTCCACAACAAGCAAATTAAAGCATTTTGTGATACAACATAAACATTAACGTGTTTGTTTACTTATTCCCAGGGCTGTTTTTATCGAAGTTGATATTTAGCCACACCATGTTGGTGTTTCATAACATCATTTTTACGAGGTGGGTCGTTAGCCCATGCTCAACCCCCAACCTGGAGGACCAGGACATACACTACAGACAATTTAGCTTACCCAATTCAACTATAGTACATGTCTTTGGACTTTGGGTGAAAGTGGAGCACCCTGAGGAAACCTACGTGAACACAGGGAAAACATGCAAACTCCACACAGAGATGCCAACTGACCTAGCCGGGGCTCAAACCAGCAACCTTCTTGTTGTGGGGTGACAGTGATAACCACTGCTCCACTGTGCTGACCCAAACTGCAACATTTACATATAATAACATTGACGAACTTCAGGACGAAAATGATTAAGGCCCCATCCCAATTCTATGTTTGTACCCCTATTTTTGTACCCCTTTTTGGTAATCACAGTCACTGCCACTCTGCCCTCATTGGCTGAGGTGGCCCTCTCAGCCTGTACCCCCTCACTCCCCCTCGAACGCATCCGTGCTCCACCCCTCCACTGATTCCGGTAATCCCCATTACTGCCCCTTTGGCAGAGGTGGCCCTTTCAGCCTGTACCCCCTCCCTCCCCCTCGAACGCGGCCCTCCACTGATTCTGGTAATCCCTGTCTTCACTTTGGGCTCTCCACCCCGTTCTTGACTCCACGAACAACCCCCTGTCGTTATTCCTATCGCGGGTCCCCACCCCCACTTAGCGGGATTTCCACGCATGTAACCCCCCCCCTACTTAGCATGATTCCCGCGACTGTAACCCCCCCCCCCCAACTTAGCGTGAATCCCGGGACTGTAACTCCCTCTCCCTTATCGTGAATTCTGCGACCGTCACAACACCCCCCCCCCCCCACTTTGTGTGATTCCCGCGGCCATGCCCATTCAAAAACGCTAGATGAAGCGCTAGTGTGGACGCGAATCGTTTTCATTCTAAAACGCCATTTTAAAACTAAAACGTACTAGTGTAAACGGGGCCTTACTGCACCTTAAAGCAATAAAAGCCTTTTATGTTGGGTTCACACCAATCGTGGAATTATTTGCGTGAGTACATTGCACACAAGTCAATTCAAATGTGAGAACAGAGGTAGATTACCGTCCTGTCGTGGAATGCGCTATGTGTTTGCAGCAAATGTGTGAATTTTGCCTCAGTCATGTCTTCCATGTTGGGTGTTATCCCAGCCATGTTGGCCAATCAGAAAGGAGAAAACAGTACACACACTGACTTGTGAGCTCAAAACCTCTGATTGTAGTGTCCACATGAAAAAAAACATACCTGGAGTTTCAAAAAATCTTCACCATGGCTTAAGTATACAGAAAGCACTATACAGATTGGAACTTGGTCTTTAGTCTGGAGCCCCGTCCCTTACTCAGTTTCCCTTATATATATATATATATATATATATATATATATATACACATACAGCGGCACATTCCTTACTAAGCTGTACAGTATTTACAGAAGGCTTTTAAAGTATTACAGTGTACGTTGCAGGATTTAAAATTGGTTTTAAATAAAAAAAAATAAAAAGACTAAATGTATGATTTTTAGATTTTAGGTAAGGTAACAGACCAGACAATTACATCTTTGAACGGTGTATAAATCGAAAGAGTTGGCTCTTATAAATATCTAGGTATTTGGATTGATGAGAGACTAGCCTTTGATATACACATTGACAAGTTATTGAAAAAGCTTAGGCTAAAATTAGGTTTCTTATACCGGTCAAAAAGTGATTTTCCTTTTAAGGCCACTAAGAAATTAGTAGAGAGTACATATAATTGATTATGGTGATCATCTGTATGCCTGCAGCAGCTACTCTGCTTAGAAAACTAGATTCTGTTTATCATGCAGCAATACGCTTCGTCACAGGCACAGACTCACAGACGCATCACTGTATTTTGTAGGATTCCTCAGACTTGTTATCTTTATATCAAAGGAGAAAATTACATTTGTATTTATTTACTTTAAAGGCTCTCTTAGGTAAACTACCATCATATCTTTTTTTAAATTTTTTAACATTTAACATAAATAACCAACACACTAGATCTGGCTCCTGTATGCGTTTAACAGTCCCAAGGGTATTGTCAGAATTTGGCAAACGTGCTTTTCCTTTCATGCTCCTAGGGCTTGGAATGACTTGCAAAATCAGCACAATCTTGACACACTTCCGACTCAGATTACTTTTCTAGAGAGTAATCTTCTGTATAATGTCTTAAAGGATACTTGTAATAGTTTTTATGATCTGATCTTTTTATGAATGGTGATTTATTTATTAATTTTTTTTTTTTTTTGTGGTATTGTTTTTTGTGAATTATTATTATTTTTTTCTGTGAAACTTTATTCAATTCAGTTCAATTCACCATTTGTGTAGCGCTTTTAGAATGTAGATTGTGTCAAAGCAGCTTCACATAAAAGATCATTGTAAATTGAAATAGTGTAGTTCAGTTTTTAAAGTTTAAGTTCAGTTCACTTTAGCTAAGTTCAGTGTGGTTTGATAATCACTACTAAAAGTCCAACCACTGAAGAGCAAATCCATCGATGCGCAGCTCTACAGATCCCGAACCATATGTGCTAAACCTTTATGTGCTGCCCGCTGTCTTGACCAGGTCTCACTGGAAGAAGAGACAGTACTGCCTCAATGTGATCTCCTGGCTAAATGAAGAAAATAATAATAATATAAAACATTTTTAAAAAGTCTCAGCAACTTCCAGTCCACGCAATCTTGCTGTCTATTACAGCTCTTTAATGCATTAATAAAAGCTAAAACAAACTGTAATTATAAATGAATATGTTCTAAACAGCACAACAAACAACTGTAAAGCCCTTTCCACTCCTTCTGGGAAGTAGCACTTTTTCCCTCGCACTGTTGCCAGGGTCTTGAAGGTGCAAATGCATGATCGAGTCAGTGCCAAGTTGATTTGATCTGCCAAACGCTGATGCAAAAAAACGAGACAGCATAAGGCTCGCAAATAAAAGATCTTATCCCGTTTAATCCTAGAGGTTTGCATTAATGATTCCCAATTCCTGTTCTTTTCCCAGCTGTGTAATATCCTGTGCTGATCTCCTTCAAATCCGTCTAAAGAGCCCCCTCAGACGGCTCACCATTTCGTGCACAATCAAAATGTGAAACTTGAGAGGATGCTTTTCTTTTCGTCGTCCTCTTAGCACTGGCTTAAAGGTCTTGTCATTCACATGTCATCGTTGACCAGGACTTTCAGTTAACATGTCAGAGACGCTGTACGAAGATTCAATTCCAGCTTCAGCAAATAATAAATTGTATGAAGCATTAAGCCTGTGTTAAAGTCCCTGGATTCATGGTATTAATCTGTGGTGCATCTCACAATGAATTAAACTCCAGCTGAAGATCCCTGCTGTCTCTGTATGCATGTAAATTAACCCTTGTGTGCTGGTGGGGATGTTTTCATCCACTCTGGGGATTTTGAGTTTTAATTCAGCCCCACATTTCTCTGTGTTTCAGCAAATGGAATGATTTTTGGTCACAAATCTTATTGTGACACATATTTTAGGAAAAGGTTTTAGAATTTTTTAAAAACTCAGCAATACACTCTAGGCAAATTGACTACACATTTGATTATGTTGGGGGCTGTTTTTGCCCCTTTGACTTTCATTATAATCACATTTTTTTTTTTAATTAAGTCCATGACACTATAATCATGCATACTTTACTGTTGCTGTTTTTCCCTGTTGGAAAGAGGTAAATTCACTCATTTTTACTGTTGATCATTAGTTGCCGTGCAGAAAAAAAAGCTTAGCTTCTGCATGAAAAAACATATGGTTATATGGAGTGTGTGAGAGAGACTTTTGCGCATTTACCTTGATGTGTTATAGAAAATAAAAAAATAAGCAGCTCCGCTTTCAGAACATTGTACTCATAGTAAGTGTATTTATGCACGCACACTAATTTGCTCTATAGAACTCCATATAAAAGAAACGTATTTTATATACGCGTATATCTCGTATATTTATAGGGTTAATGCTGCCAACTGATGATCAACAGTAAAAAAATAAAAGTTTTGCCTCTTCTCGACATGGAAAAACACAAACAATCAAGAATGAATGATTAGTTAGGGTCATGGCTTTGCAATCAAAATGTGTGATTATAATGAAAGTCAATGGGACAAAAACAACCACCAACACAGATAATATTATAAAATCCATCAAATCTGTCAAAAAAGAGAGATGTAAACCTAGGGGAAGCACTTAAATCAGTTACTTTACTTTGATACCCCTCTTCTTTTTGAGAGACGCACCTGTCTTGACTCTCAAATGGACTATGTACAGCATAAGTACAAATATTGTACCTTGGTGCAAAAATCCAGAAGAGGCACTCTGATGGAGACTTCACAATGAGTATGCTTTCCAACCAAATATCATCCACTATCATTGCACTGCACCACTCTCAGCTTGCTGAGCAACAAGCTTCAGTGTTTTTTTTTTTATGGTCTCGAACCTCTTGTCTCCTATTATTATTCACTCTCATTTCCCTTGCCTGATATGTCTCTACCTTGATGTGCTGTAGTCAGTTTTTATTAGAATATTAGAAGATATAGAAAGTGTGGTGGTGCAGAGAACTGTGGGGGAGGTATGAGGCCAGTGGCAGTAGTGTTAAATACTGTCAGCTGTCTGTGCCACCTGTATTGAGTCTCAATGAGAAACAGTGGAAACATAAAAGTAACAAACATAAGCTCCAGTCCTGGTTCTCTCTCATCTTCCACTGCTGTCTCTCCTCTTAAGTTTCCAGTGCTCCTCCGTGAGACTCGAGACAGGTGGTGCACACAGGTGACAATAGTTAACACTCCTGCTACCGTCCTTGTACCGCTCTCACAGCTCTTGGCCAAGCTCCACTCGCTACAGTAGAGTATTACGGCCCAATTCCACTGAGTGGTACGGTACGATACAGTTCGGTACGCTTTTATGGTTGTTTCCACTGTCAAAATGTACCATAACACACTACATTTGAGTACCCTTAAACAAGGTTAAACAAACCTTGTCGTTATCCTGATAACCAGCTACAAAGCAAAGAAGAAAAGCACTTGCTGTGGCTCTATATTTGAGATAACTTACTTTTTAAGCTGATGATTATGATGATGATGATGATGATGATGATGATGATGATGATGATGATGATAATGATAATGTGCGCATGATTATTAAAGTGCTTCTGACATCCGATCCTTTCTGAAATGGTCATGAGAGTGACACGCGAGAAAACAAAGCAGGAGCTCGAAAAAACAAAGGAGCAAATGATTCTTTTAGCAAGTTTAACTATTATCTCCACCTTCTGGACTATTATGAGCTCGGAATGACGGAATTATTTTCTAAAAAGAAGCCTTGTGCTGGTGAAGATTAAAGAGACAGATGAGAGGTAGAGCTGCACAATTAATCGAAAAAAGATTGCGATCTCGATTCGACCCCCTAGATGATCTTAATCCAGCATTTCTACGATTCTGCTAATCATATTTTCATGTTCAGGAGAGAAGCAAAGGCGGCTGCATGAGTCTTTTCATTGTTTTACATACATTGCTCAGCGACATGGACACCTCCAAATGATGTCAAAAGAGTCACATACTGTAATTATAAGGTATAATTCACCTAAAAATGTCATGTTTGTCTTCATATAATACTGTATTCGTGGCCAGGAAATCACACGTGACACGTGCTGACCATGAGCTGTTACCACAGAGAGGACGAGCCCGCGTCCGACCGAATTATAGACGCACGCACATCTATTTTAGTGAACAGAACTTGCATAGGCTGTGAGTAACAGGTAATAAAGTTGTAAATGATATTCAGTTTGTGTCACAGAGTGATTGTTTGAGAGCCGCGCGTGAAGTATGAACAGCACTTAGCAGTGAAAATGAAACTGAAAGCGTGCACATCATTTAATAATCATATCGCATTTTAGAGTTATGATTTCGACAAGCATTTGATATGTTTTTCTTTCATTGCGAATGCACAGTTGTGCATGAAAATAAATGTTTATAGTGTCAGTATAACTACTCTAGCCTATATAATGTTGATTTTACCAGTGAATAAAATGGTATAATAATGTTGTCCATGGCAGATTGCAAGCATACATCTCAAACATAATTCAACATCAGAATTATTATAAGTAGAATATAATTATTTATAGAAACCAGTAGACCTACACATAATATTATTGTTGTTTTACCATATGTTTGAGAAAAAACAATAATAATTGCAGACTCATATCAACCTTTATTTTACATCTACAGAATCGTAAGAAAATCGTGATCTTTATTTTAAGCAAAAAAATTGCGATTCTCATTTTAGCCAGAATCGTGCAGCTCTGAGAGGTTTGCACTGACTGTGGGCTATATTGCGTGTTGTTTTTGAACCCAAATAAGGAATAAATGTATGCTGGGTGTAGTTTTTCTGTAATTGGTAACACATCTGAGACTGTAAGGGTCTGTATGTGTTTATAGATGTTGCATTTATTTATTTTATATAATTGCAGAGGTTTGTAGGCTATTTCAGATCATTGATCTGCACTTATAATCAAATCATGTTCAAAGAAAGGTTGGGAATGAACATTAATAAACATGTATTTATGTGTATAAAGAATCTGTTTTGTGAGAAGTGCTTCTCTTATGATATGACCTGTGCAGATTTACTTTGACATTTCCTTGAGCTAGAATGACATCGTCTGAAACTGTCGTACACCACACCTACCAAAAGGGTACCATTGGAAACGCAAACCTGATAAGGGTGACCCAAGCTGACCCCTGCCATACCGTACTGTACCACTCAATGTAAACGGGCCATTCGAGGATAGTTCGATTAGTAATAGCAGAATATGTTTACATGCCTGTGAAGTGCTTATAGACAGTAAAATTTATGTTGGGAAGTCATGAAAATAAGTCTTGTCTAATATTAAGCAAACAGTCCGCTAATACCCTAGAGCACAATAGTGGCATATAACTCCTTTCCCCTGAGGAGTTTGATATAATGCAGTTCGGTATCTGTTCAATTGTCAGTATTACCAAAATGGCAAATGGTACTATTTTTGGAACTCTTTCGTAAGGATACATAGCAAGTAGGATAGTACACTCTCAAAAATAAAGGTAAAAAATCTGTCACTGGGGATGTATTTTTTCAAAAGGTAAATTATTTATTTATTTATTTTTTATTTTTTTGTTCCTAACAGGTAGCTCATAGATAACTTAAGGGTACAAAAGTATACCTCAAATGTACTAATGTCCACCAGCATAGTACAAAAGTGTACCTTTTGAAAAGATACCGCCCCAGTGACAGATTGTGTAACTTTATTTTTGTTATGTAACAAAATAGGGGAGCTAGGCTCACTGTTGTATGATGTTGATTTACAGAGCTTGCCACTTGCATGTGCAAACAACAATACAGGAAACAACAACACAAGAAATGATATTTTCTAAGTACACAGCCAAAACTTGAGACCATAATAATACTGCACAGAATTGAAAAATGCTCAAACAAAGGTTGACTACAAATAAAAAAATTAATTATTTACATTGCTTAACATTTTTTAAAGTTAAGCAATGTAAAAGGCAAATGATCCTCTAGTTGTAAATGCTGATTTATACTTTCACCTGGCACCGTGTTGCGGTCCTCCGCTGACTTCGCACGCACCTCACGGAATGGACAAGGCATTTATACTTTACGCGTTCGCTGTTGAGGTATTTTTTAAAATGACAGGGGGCGGTCAAAAAAAACCTGACCTTAAAATCAGACAGATAAACATAGAAGTAGGAAGTTTCCGGAACTGCATCATACCATTATTATTTTTCAAGATTTTTAAACTAATAATTTTTATTATTTTTATTTTTTATGATTATAAAGATTTTCATTCAAGATTTTTTTTTTTTTTTTTTTTTACTTTTTTGCATCACTTTCTTTTGTTCAGATCTCGGACAGTTCTATCTATTAAAGTTTATAAACATATTAATGACAACCGAACGTGGGTTGCTCTACAAATATATTTCTTTATTATAGCAAGAATAAAAGCAAAGAAAAAAAAAAAAAGATGGTATTTTAGATTTAGCCCACTCAACTATTCACACATTACTGTCTGGCTAGTTTGTGTCCTATACTTAAATATATGCTTAAAAAGGCAATAATGGTCCAACATTCCTGACCATTATCACCAGTAAAGCCCAGAAAAACAGGGCATCAGTATATTCTAAACCATAGGTTCAAATATTCCTTTCAAATTATCAAATACATAATTTGTTCCTCAATTATAGTTTTGTTACTATTAAATTGTTTTAAATTCAAAGTTGTAACACATACATCAGTGTAAAACCCATCAATGGTGAAAAAAACAACATATTCTGTAATTGTATATTAAAACCCACGAGTCTCCAATTTTGGCATGGCCTCTTTTGGTTTTAACAAACGTATACCTTAAGTTAAAAACTTTCTTCTTTACCTTGGCTGTTGCAATTTCTAGCCAATAATTATTGTCTATCTTGTTATGCCTATGATCACGCATGGATGAATCATAAAGATGTCTGTACAGGCATACCTATTCAGACAAAATCTCTTAAAAGTAATTAATATTCAACTCAAAATGTGGCACTGCACGAAATATTCAATCGAGTCTCAAAAATTTTGAGTGCTCTGTCAGCCGAAATCATGTTGCGCGCACCCAAAGCGAACCTCTGCTAACACTGCGATGACATCACAGTCACCGCATGCACTCGCAAACTAGCAAATGTGCAGAGTATGAATCAGCCTTAACAACAAGCGTGGAAACAGCTATTTACTGTAGATCTAAAATTTAAAAGTCCTGTGAAGTGTCGAAATGGTAAAATGTGCATTCGATTTGTAACATAATTTCAAATAAAACATATCAAACAAATAAAACAGAAGTCATTTAGTAGCTTCTCCTCTTAAAAGAAGAAAAACAAACAAACAAACAACCAAAAGCATTTTGTTTTTATCACAGGTCTGTCAGTGAGAGTTGTTGAGATCAAGCGAATCAAATGAAAAGAAAACAAGATGCACCTTAAATGGGGCAGGACATGTCAAATACCAGAGAACCTTTGATTGGTCAGAAAATTTGATGAGAAACTGAAGTATAGGGTAACATCAAAAAATAGTTAATCCATTTAGGCGGAAGTGACAAACTGCATACGTTTGAGGTTTATATCTTCTAAATACAAAATCTGTCACTGTTGTGGCGAACACTAGCTTATAGTTATCCTTAAGACTGACATACTGATGTTAACACCTAAAAGGCTTTCACAGGGATTTTAACATTCTAACCATTCATGCTAAATCAGCTAAATCAATTTTCCAGCTCTACTACACTTATTCTAAACAAAAACTTGATGTCAGAAAGGTCGATTAGCCAATAAATACTCTTGATATGGCCAGAGAGGATCAATTCCAGGTATCATAAAGACAGTTATCATTCAAAAAAAAAAAAAACACTTAGTACTAATGCTAATGAAGTGTAATTTCAAAGCGTTCTCTGTAGTCAAATGAAGTTATCTGAAAAATCCATTTGAGGTTGAATGGCGGGGGTGGTACCAGCCTCTAAAACAATTAGGGGGTGATTAACTGTAACAGTAATTATTTCTTTTTTTAACCGGCCACTCTCTCATTTCAGACCAGAAAATTGCAGATAATAAAAACTACTCACTTTCAA
Source organism: Danio aesculapii (assembly GCF_903798145.1). Classification (NCBI taxonomy): domain Eukaryota; kingdom Metazoa; phylum Chordata; class Actinopteri; order Cypriniformes; family Danionidae; genus Danio; species Danio aesculapii. The sequence goes on along the minus strand of NC_079451.1, from coordinate 5,706,544 downwards.
GGAAGCATTCCATGCTCAGAGTGAAGTTGTCCACGGCAAAAGCAATTCCTGCACTAGAGGATATATCCGCACTGAACTGCAGGTAGAATCTAAAGTGGGACAAAGAAAAACAAAGAGCTACATTAAAGAGAACATCTAAGCCATCTTTTGATGAAGAGAAAAGCATATGGTAGACCAAAAGGAAAGTGGTACTATTCATTTTGTAACAGTAACTCATGATTTCATTCCAAACCACAATCTTTCATCCTTAAAAAAAATAAAGTCATAGAATAGCATTACATGAGGAAACACTAGAAATGGTTGGTAAAACTTTAGGTTATTGACTAATTGGCTTATTTCTCGGTCTGTATGGAATCTGCGCGCGCAGAAATCTGCATAATTCCGCAGATTTTTTGCCCATCATTGAGTCTATGTATTTACTTGTGTAAATGTGTGTACATTTTATATTTATTCAGTTTTTAAATTAGTTTCACAAATTTATTTTAATAAAATATTAGTAAATATGTGTGTGTCACTAAGTGACAAAGTCACTAAGTTGGCAACAGTGCATCCAATTAGATGTTGGACACTTGTGGTGGATGAGGAGATTCCCCCCCAAAATGTTTAAAGCACTTTGAGTGTCCAGAAAAACACTATTTAAATGTAAGGAATTATCATTTATTATTAATTCAAACTTACCAACTATTAATAAGCAGAAATAAACTTGTAGTTTATTGAGCTGAAAGTCTTAGTTAATTGTTTATTAATAGTATGAATTGTACCTTAAAATAAAGTGTGACCAAACTACAGTTATGTCAAACAGCATTGGTTCTCATATGCATGGAAGTGACCATTCTGTTAAATAATTATGCACAAGTGTGTGTCCCGAAACAGAACAACCAACAACTATTGCATCATTTTCATTTGTTTTTTAAAAAACCCACACAAAATAAAAGATGAAGTAGGAGCAAGTTTGAAACTAACTTGTATCTCCAAAACAACTCAAATGTGGATTTATGACTATAGTAGACCCAATTAGATTCCTCATGCCACATTATTTTGATTAAATATCACCACCCTCCACCCTATATGAACTACCACCTCCCATGATAATAAATAGGTCAGAACTACTCTTTGGGTCATAATGCATAAACCCATGCTACTGTGAAGTGTTGAATAAATCTTTTTTTTTTTATGGAACTACAACAAGAAAAGGGGAAAGAGGCCAAGAATGAATTTTTAATCGCCCCTCTGTGGACTGGAATTAACAAAGCTCTGGATAACAAGAGCGGAGGTTGGGGCGTAGGGAATTGTGGGGGCTTTGGGGGGGTCAGATGAGATTCCAATCAAACATGTACTGTAGAGATGTAAGAGCCTTTCTTTTTCCCCTGCCCTCCTTACTCTTACAAGTCTAAAGCGGTTGCTAATTGGAGTGAAAGTGTGGATGAATAGGAAGCCTCTTGATCGATTTTTATTTTTTTTTTCTTTATGTCTATTCTTCTTCTTCTTCTGAGGAGAGTGATATGGTGTGTATGGTATCTGCGGTGTTGTACTGGACAGGGACTAGGCACCACTGGGATTCATTAGGATTCCCTAGTAAATGTGAGGCTTACTGTAAAACCAATGTAACTGACCACAGTTTGAACTGAGAACTTATTGTATCTGCATTCAAAAATGTCCTTTTCATATAGTTCTTAATCAGAATCATTCCTGACATAGTTTATGCCTTAGGTAATTTGCATAAGGGGCTATTTACATGTTTTTTTCAGCCAAAAAAAAAAAACATTTTGTTCACAATCTAGTTAAATCTTTTAACAATCTAGGCACAAAGTCTAAAGTGCATTGCGCAAAATCTTTAAAGGCGTATCCGAATCCACTTTTGTTATTTTTTTTAGGAGGGTAAAATACACTCTGCGCCCTGGCGCATGGTCTAACATGGTTGTGCTCATTCTCCTAATGAGTTATGGGTGTGTTTTGAGCATAACCTGCATTAAACCGATCAGAGTCTCATCACCCATTGTCTTTAAGAGTCAGTTGCGTCCACAATGGCGCATGCTATTTCTATGGTGGAAAAGCTGAACGCTTCACTAGCGAGAAAACAATTAAACAGACCATTTGCGAGAGAACAAAGAATGAACCTCCTCCATTCTACCTCGTTACTATCTCTTTACTTTTACTCTTTACTTTACTTTCTGGATAAGGAAACCGTGTTGTACGCACTCCACTGAAGACGTCCATTAGCCTACATATTTAATTTTGTTTAAGCACAAACATTTGTTTCAAAACTATTTCTAAATTCAATGCTAATTTCCAGCAAACGAATAAATGAACAATAATAACGAAGTGTGCTCAAAAAAATGAGTAATATTTACACACGTGCCCTATTCTTATGCCCCATGTAGGGACGCATACATCTCCAAAACCCGACAGGTGGACACATTTAAACTTGTTTTTATTAAACAAATATTAATATGCATATAATAAATAATACTGCTAATAGGTTTAGTAGTAATACTATTAACAAAGTAATAACAAATAAATCTCTTATATACCAAAGCAAATTTCCATGAATAAACTAAAAGAAGCCCTCAGATGTGAAGGCATTGAGGTAACGGTTTTTATATTTACAGTATGTAGAAAAGAATAATTTTAGTAAAATTTCCATATGTAAAGATATTTATGTATTGCTGTACATCTTGTTTGTATTAAGCAATGTGCAAGCATTTCTTTCATTGACTTCATCTTACACACAGCAAAATATACGTACACAATGATGTAGATGCAATGTAACTTAAATTCAACAAAATGCAGTAAAGGGACCATCAAAATATTGCGATACCGAAACTTGCTGTAAAATGCGAGGGAAAAACATTTAAACATAGCCCGAGACCACAGATGATGTTTCGAATAAATTTAATGGTTGTGACTAGACTTACAGATCCACCAAACCGAAGAGTGGTAGGGTAATGAGTTTCCAGCCTTTCCCCATATTAGCTTCACTTGTTGAGTTCCAGAGACTCCGCTGGCCCTCAGGACCTGTGCTGTTCTCTGTAATCCAGAGTGACAGTGCACCATTTGAAGAGCCGCACACCCAAAACTTGACCTAAAGAAGAGATCACAGTGTTAAGTATTGACCCCAATTAGGGGGGGGGGGGTTGTTGAGTGAACCAACACTTTAAATAACAATATATATATATCATGTTATTTAAAGTGTTAGTTTACTCAAAAAAATATTAATTATGCACACTCATGTCTTTCAAAACCCCTGAGACCTTGATTCATATTCAGAGAACAAATTATGTTAGGTGAAATCGGAGAGCTTCCTCATCCTCCATAGACATCATGGGTCCCGACTCATTCAGAAACATTCGATCGTATGCCTACAGTGATTCAATCTGAATATTGTCAAGCTATGAGGATACATTTGTGCACTCATAAAACTTAATTTGACAGTTTCTTCTCCTCAGTGTCAGTATATTGTGCATGTTTACCAGCACTGTGCATTGACATATATATATAGCCCACCAGATACTATGTGATCTTTTTCTTAAAGTCTGATGCTTAATGTGGCCCACTCAGACTATTTTTCTGACTAGGCTGGTGTTCTGTACTCTCATTGGCCGATTTAATTGACTAATCTGGTAAATAATTCATCTAAATCACAGTTAGAATTGGACCTCCAGATTGTAGACCTGATCTTCTTATGAGGGCTGTAGTCTGTCAATCAATCAATCAATCAATCAATCATGGTCCCAGCAAAGAACACAATTATATTGGCCTGCTGCTTCCATCCATCCATCCATCCATCCATCCAAGGACACATTTCAATTAATCAATCAATCAATCAATCATGGTCCCAGCAAAGGACACAAGTACATTGGCCTGCTACTTCCATCCATTAATCAATTAACAAATCAACCCATCAATCATTAATGGTCCCAGCAAAGGACATAATTACATTGGCCTGCTGCTTCCATCCATCAGTCAATCCATCCAAGGACACAATTACTTTGGCCTACTGCTTCCATCAGTCAATCAATCAACCAATCAATCAATCAATCAATCAATCAATCAATCAATCAATCAATCAATCAATCAATCATCCATCCATCCATCCAATGATGGTTCCAGCAAAGGACACAAGTACATTGGCCTGCTGCTTCAATCCATCCATCCATCCATCCATCCATCCATCCATCCATCCATCCATCCATCCATCCATCCATCAGCAAAGGACACAATTACATTGGCCTGCTGCTTCCGTCCTTCCATAAATTAATAAATCAATCCATTAATCCTGCTTCCTTTAAACCCTAGCAATCAGATTTGGATAATTTATTTAGCTTACCAGGTGCAAAACAATGCAGACAGCACATGCATATTATGAAAGCTATCGGGAAGTGCAGAATAATTTTTGTGAATTTTGGCCAATTGGGCACTAAATATGGAAATAAATGGGGCTAATCTAGTAACATGTTTAGGCCTCCAAAATGACAGCCTAGTGTACATTTTTTTAAATATATCTCTTTTTTTTTTTTATCAAATGAAAGAAACACAGTTCATGTGTTTTAAACTTTGACTAAATATTGACACATTTTGTTTTCATTTTTCCATGACCTATTCCATTATACTAAATCTTTATGCAGTTTTTTTTAAAAAGGTTTTGATCTGACACTACATGTGATCTAGTGCAGATTGTAATGCTTGTATAGCATCTGGTCTGAGGTTCATCCATTAAGAGGAACCTTTATGTTGGCAACGTACAGTGTGCTGTGAAAATGCCAGCTGTTGAAAGGAGCAAGGTTTCTCCTATTACAGAAGTCACGCAGAGAACAATGGCTAAGGGGAGAGATCACGGTCGTAATCTACAGTCCTGAATCATGGCTGGATCTAGTCCAGTGTGCTGTCATGGCGCGCTGTGCTCCAGTGCCACACTGGTCTCGGCAACGAGAGAAAGCCCTAACCTGACATCGATCTAAAGCTGTTTGTGACTATGTTTACATGGACATCAGTAATCAGATGATTTACCATATTCTGACAATATGATTGATGTTGCTTTTAGAATGTTCCTTTCATGTTCCTGTTTTATGTTATAATTAAGTGCAAAAATGAGGTTCCCAAAAGGAACTTTAACAGAGCAAGGGAATGTTCACAGTAATTCCTATCTTTTTTTTTTTTTTCTTTGATTCTTGGCAAAGTCTATTTTTAGTTTGACTGAAATAAAAACTGTTTTTAAGGTCAGTATTAGTAGCCCCCTTTCTATTTTGTTCTCAATTGGCTACAGAACAAACTACTGTTATCCAATTTGCCTAATTAACTTAATTTGCCAATTTAACGTAATTAACCTAGGTAAGTATTAAATTGAATTTTAAGCTAAATACTCTCTTGCAAAATAACTACTAAAATAGGATGCGCTGTCATCATGTCAAAGACAAAATAGATCAGTTATAACAAATTAGCCATTAAAACTATTATGTGTTGGAAAAAAGCTCTCTGTTAAACATATCTAGTGGAATATTTGAAGAAGAATTACAATTTTAGAGGTGGCTAATAATTTGGACAAATTTATTTGGACAAACAAAGGCCTCATCAGGGGTGTCCAAACTCAGTCCTGGAGGGCAGGTGTTCTGCAGATTTTAGCTCCAACCTGCCTCAACATACCTGCCAGGATGCTTCTAGAAAGCCTAAGAGTTTGAAAATAGGTTTTGAAAATTTAAGGTTTTGAAAATACCCATGGCCTTAGGCCTATTGGGCTTTATGCCCAATTCACACCAAGACTGCATTGCTGTTAATTTTTTTTTATGCCCTACACTCTTTAACTTCTATCCATATTATTCACTCTGATGTATGTAATTGATGCATGTCATTGATTATGTCCACTACTGGCAGAACATCTGAATGAATTTGAATGAAATTCCTTAAACAAGGGGTGCCCAAATTGGTCTTGGAGGGTCGGTGTCCTACAAAGTTTAGTTCCAACCCCAATCAGACACACCTGGGCTAGCTAATCAAGCTCGTATTAGGCTTTCTAGAAACATCCTTGCTGGTGCGTTGAGGCAAGTTGGAGCTAAAATCTGCAGGACACCAGCTCTCCAGGACCAAGTCTGGACATCCCTGTTCTAACCCGTAGGCACCTGGGACTACAATTTTCATAACATTGAATTCTGTGACAAACAGGTGCTAGACTAAAAGCCGACTCACTCCCTCAATCAAAATCAAGGGATTGAGGGTATGTCCATATAAACTTGCCTTGTTCACTTAAACACAATGGCAGTAGGGATTCTCCCGAAGGAACAAGTAAAGCAAAGTTTGCGTGTGTGTGTCTAATAATAGTGGACTGAAACACAATTACCTAATTACTTTTTATGAGAATAGGCCATGTTTTTAAACCAGGGGTGACCAACCCTGTTCCTGAACATCTACCTGCAGATTTCAGTTACACCTGCCTGTAATTATCAAGTGCTGTTCGGGTCTTAATTAATTGGTTCAGGACTGTTTGATCAGGGTTGGAGCTAAACTCTGCAGAAAGGTAGTTCTCCAAAAATAGGGTTGAGCCCCCCTGTTTTAAACCATGAGCTGGACACACCTTTTGAACTCTTTCACATCATTAAATGAAAAAAAAATTGTATTTGGACTAAGTTCACCTGCATCATGTACTTTAGATCATGTGCTTCGATCAGAGGTGGGCAAACTTGGTCCTGAAGGGCCAGTGTCCTGCACTGTTTAGGCCCAACTCTAATCACTCACACACTTATAGATTTCTAGTGATCTTGAAGACACTGATTAGCATGTTCAGGTGTGTTTGATTAGTGTTGCAGCTAAACTATGCAGGACACCGGCTCTCCAGGACCGAGTTTGCCCACCCCCAGCTTAATCATTAAAATGTGGCCCAATGAGTTGCCAACACAATTCCTTTCACAGGGAGACTTGATTTGTAATTTGTCTTAACTTTTAGCTAATATGACTTGAGCCAGATTAAGGTAATCAAAACTATCTATACCTCTATACATAATACATGGTTGACCACATGTGTCACATTCAGTTCCTGGAGGGCTGCAGTTCTGCACAGTTTAGCTTTAACCCTAATTAAACACACCTGATCAAACTAATTAAGTCCTTCAGGCTTGTTTGAAACCTACAGGTAATGTCGCAGTCACACTAGAGTTTGAGCTTGCGAAATTCTGTCATACGGTGCCACGAACAGGGGGGGATTAAACAAGATGATTAGACATTAAAAAAAGTGAGCGATTGGTCCATGTTTAAAATTTCTGTTCAGAGAGGTCATGTTTTGATCCTCGATTGGTTTTATGCAATCATATGATGCAATTTCGCTGATCAGAGTTTGCCAGGCTTGAACTTTCCAATGCAGCGAACTGCGAAACTTGCCGCATGACCTTGGTTTTCCGGTCTGAATTGAAGTCTATGGGGAGAAACTTGCAGTGTGACCACAGCTTAAGAGTGTTAAAACAGGGTTGGAACTAAAATGTGCAGGGCTGCGGCCCTTCTGGAACTTAGTTTGACACACCTGTGGTACACTATTATTCAGATTACTGTTTTAATCACAGCAACATTGTCACTGGATCCAATCCTGGCTTGGTCAGTTGGCATTTGTGTGGATTTTGCATGTTCTTGCCGTGTGTGCTCCTTCAGGATGCTCCGGTTTCCCCCACAGTCCAAAGACTGTGTGAATTGAACAAACTTAATTGACCACAGTGTATGAGTGTGTATTTGATTGTGAGAGTGTATGGGTGTTTACCAGGTCTGGGTTGTGGGTTGAAGGGCATCCATTGCCTAAAACATGTGCTGAATAAGTTTGTGGTTCATTTTGCTGTGGTGACCCCTGATAAATAAGGCACTAAGCCTAAGGAAAATTAATGAATGGTCTTAATCATATTGAATTTCTAGTATTGATGTAAATGTAGCGAGTAAGACTGCTCATAAAGTCCAAACCAACACCTACCTCTCCATCTTTGTTCTCATGTATCTACACTCCATAATCTTCCTGACATTGTCTCTCTTTTCTTACTTACATTTTTTAACCTACTGTTTCTCTCTCTTCTCTATCTCTGTCATTCTGTACCCCCTGTTACCACTGAAACTCGCTGTTTGAGTGTTTTTCTTCAGGAAGTCTTTTTGCAGTTGTGTAATTCACCTTTCCCAGCAGGCTTGTGTGTGAGCCACAGACTGATGGGGTCAAGGTCTATGAATTCTGAATCTGAGACAGTCTTTCAAAAGCTTTCCACCTAGGAGAAAGCCAGACATTTTTTTTCCTCCATTCTTTAAAACGGATGTTAACATTTCACATTTGGTTGCCAAATTTCCATGTAATTACATTCAAATGACATTGAAATGTGGGTACAAATCTAACCTCCTGACACCCTGCTACATTCTGTCGGTAGCTATTACAAAAGCGACTCATTACTGGCATTGTGTGTGCTAAAAATGTCATGTATAGCCTAAAACACTGAAAATGTACCAGGTCAAACCAAAAACAATTATTAATTGCTACTCAAGCTAACAATGAAACGATTTGACAAAGACTAAAACGCAGGATGGCATTGTGAAACTCAATTCAAGGAAAAGGGAAAAAAAAGCTTATTCACATGGCAGAATGCTGTAATAACACCTAATAACACAAATCTTACAAACACGTAACATTTATATGGTTTTAATATATGTATTTGTTCGTCTCTGCCTTAATGTATAAACACACACACTCCCTGGCCACTTTATTAGTTACACCTGTCCAACTGCTCGTTAACGCAAATTTCTGATTAGCCAATCACATCGCAGCAACTCGGGCATGTAGACATGGTCAAGACGATCTGCTGCACTTCAAACCGAGCATCAGAATGAGGAAGAAAGGTGATTTAAGTGACTTTGAACTTGGTATGGTTGTTGGTGCCAAACGAGCTGGTCTGAGTTTGCACAACTATCTCTAGGGTTTACAGAGAATGGTCCAAAAATCAGAAAATATCCAGTAAGTGGCAGTTCTGTGGGTGCAAATGCCTTGTTGATGTCAGCGGAGAATGGCCAGACTGGTTTATGCTGATAGAAAGGCAACTGTAACTCAAACAACCACTTGTTACAACTGAGGTATGCAGAAGAGCATGTCTGAATGCACAACACATCGAACCTTGAGGCGGATGGGCTACAGCAGCAGAAGACTACACCAGGTGCCACTCCTGTCAGCTAATTATAGGAAACTGAGGCTAAAATTCACACAGGCTCACTAAAATCGCACAATAGACAATTGGAAAAAACGTTGCCTGCTCTGATGAGTCTTGATTTCTGCTGTGACATTCGGATGGTAGGGTCAGAATTTGGCATCAACAACAGGAAAGCATGGATGCATCCTCCCTTGTATCAACAGTGCAGAATGGTGGTGGTGGTGTAATGGTGTGGGGGATAATTTCTTGGCACAATTCATACCAATTGAGCATCGTGTCAACGCCACAGCCTACCTGAGTATTGTTGCTGACCATGTCCATTCCTTTATGACCACAGTGTTTACCCATCTTCTGATGGCTATTTCTAGCAGGATAACGTGCCATGTCAGTGCCATGGCCTCCACAGTCATCAGGTCTCAATCCAAAAGAGCACCTTTGGGATGTGGTGGAATGTGAGATTTGCATCATGGATGTGCAGCTGACAAATCTGCAGCAACTTCATGACACTCATGTCACTATGGACAAAAATCTCTGAGGAATATTTCCAGTACCTTGTTGAATGGGTGCCACTAAGGATTGAGACAGTTCTGAAGGCAAAAGGAGGTCCAACCTAAAGTGTACCTAATAACGTGGCCAGTGAGTGTACATTTAACTGCAGTTTTCAGGTATGCCCGTTCAAATAATCAGTTACATGTGAAAGTGTGAAGAACTCTAAGGTTTTTTTTTTTACTTTACAATTCAGTGGATTTACAAGGTTTTGTCACAAGCTCTGTTTGACCCTTTTCATTGCTTAAAATAGCCTTAGAAAACACATATAAACACACTTGTGCCTATCAGTGTGCTGGTATGAAAATGCAATGAAATGTCAGTGCATTGATACAGCATTTGGAAGCAGTTGAAATAGACTGTACCAATGACCAACCGTTCTATAAATCATGGATTGTCCTGCAGATTGTCTGCTCATACACTTGACATATTTAAATTAGTATGAGTCTAACGCTTAAGCATGGTATACACAAAGCTGGCATCAAAAAACTAGCATTGATTAAAAACAGACTGGGTTGTTACCTTGTGTACGAAATACTAAAATGAGAATGAACATTTTGTGTCTAAAGGGCTGGGCGATATGGCCAAAATATCATATCCCGGTATTTTTAGGAGGAATGACGGTATACTATATCTATCCGGTATTTTCCCATAAATGGTTAATTGAGAGTTAAAGCCTTTATTAAAACGTTATTAAACATTTTTTGAGCAAAATATAATTCAAACACAGGGGTTTCCCTCTCTGTTTACAAATAAACAGCTGCACAAAAAATAACAGCTGCACTAAATCTTTAATAAATAAATACAGTACAGGTTTTTTCCAGCATAAAACTGTTGCACAACATTTCAAATTATAAACAAAGTCTTTGATAAATACAGTGCAGGTTTTTTTTTTCCTACTTTACACTATACACAGCTCTACTGTGCTGTTGTGCAAATAACAAAGTAAACAGAACCATAGAAAACACAGCTACATTGTCAGAGCAAAAAAGCAACACTAATAACACAACAAAAAATATTGAAGGATAGAAAAGAACCACACTAAATGGAAATTTGAAACGCACAGTATTTTATGTCACAATTACAGTGTTCAGTAATCCTGTACACCAGTGTTTCCCAACCCTGTTCCTGAAGGCACACCAACAGTACACATTTTCAACCTCTCCCTAATCAAACACACTTGAATCAACTCAGCAGAACATTAGAAAAGACCCCAAAACCTGACACGAATGGGTCAGATAAGGGAGACATCCAAAATATGTACTGTTGGTGTGCCTCCAGGAACAGGGTTGGGAAATACTGCTGTACACCACAGTTATGTGATTTACAAACTACAATTAAATCAGTTGTATATGTTTTTAGTTACACTTTTTCATGTATTGTGCACAATTATTAAACAGTGCGCAAACCGAAGATATCTAAAGAAGTCTTTCACTCTATGCAAAAAATCCTACACTTTTTCTTTTGTTTTGACTAAACTTGTTTTACTAAATATTAAATAAGCAGATGAAAATTAATAGACTATAGATATGAGAAGTAATGAAATAGTTTCAGAGTAATTTGATGAAACGCTGGTTAAGCATATAAATGTAAACAGTAATTATAACAGAGCAGAACGCAGAGCTAAATGTGTTATAGCGTAAATATAAAGAAGAGACCACCGTGTAATAAATACTGAACTTATAAGCATTGAATATGAGGTGGTTTCACTTTCGAAATGCGGTATATATTCCTCCAATTTTGGCGTTTTAAATTCTTTTAAACATATTAAGTTGCTGCTTGTCAACTTGACAAGGCTTCTACGTTCGTTCTTGATGTCAATTGCGTAAGAAATTATCAATAAAAGGTTTCTGATAAACCGCTGTGACAGCTTCACACCGGCACTGAATGTTCCTCCATGTCGCATCAGTGATGGGTCGTTCTTGAACGATTCGTTCATTTTGAACAAATCTTTTGTTTGACTCATGGAGTGAATCATTCATTTGCACATGTGCACATTTGTGCAAGCGAGCTCGCGTGCTGCTGCCTTGGAGTGGTCTGTTTCCTGCAGAATGTGCACGTGTGGCCTCAAACCATATCGATATGAACGATATTGGATAATACCACATCGCGTTGGGGAGTCATATCGATATATCCCCAGAACCCGATATATCGCCCAGCCCTAGTGCCTATGTAAGAGGTTGTATCGTTCCATACCTGCAAGTGGCAATATCAATATTTCCATTCCACAAAGAGAAGCTTGGAACTACTTATGCAGTACAAACTGTAAACAAAGCAGCATTTATATACTCTTTCACCAAATTTCTCTCTCCTCACAGAAAGATTTGCTCAAGCAAATATGTCTGATAATCTGATTTTTTTAATAATATTTTTAAATATTTCTGCTTTGTGACAAAATGGCATCTGGCTTGTTTGTATTCCCTCTTGACTTGTGTTCCCTCATTGCCTTGTCTGCAAGGTTTTTCTCCGTCAAATGAAAAAAATGCCCTATGAAGTCAAGAGCATGCCAAAGCAACAGGTGGCGATGCACTTCATAACCGTAAAATCATGTTGGGCAATCAATCTCAAAAAAGGGTTATCGTCAATTCTGATTGCTTAAAACCCCGTTAGCACAGTGATTTTAAATATGTTGCCCATTTCACAGATGCATGTCTTGTAAACAATAAAGATCACAAAAAACAAACCAAAAACACTGACTTTGCCGGCTGCACGACTACACAGTCCAATGCATTGTTAAAAATCTTTACCCTGACAGGAGTTTTCAAAACATTTCGATTTCAGTGGCAGGACCTTAGGTCTGTTGGATTTCATGCCCCAAACACACCAATTACTCTTTACGATAATAGGGACAACCCCTTTTTCACACCCTTAAAAAAGCAAAAGTGCATTTGGATTAAGCAATGCACCTGCACATAATTTTGTGCTTAGATTATTAAAACGTGTCCAAATGAGTTATCAACATGAATTGGACCTCTCACAAGTAAACACAAAACCTTTGCATGCAAACTCAAAATATTTTATCGGAATGCAGAAGTTGTACAATTAATTATAAAAGCACTGAATTTAAATTTCCCCTCTCATAAAGCACCAAGTATTGCCACTACACCATACATAGGTGGAAACATAATCCCCCACCTAACCCATATGCATCGTGCAGTACCATACTGCCTGTGGCCAAAAAATAAATCTATAAGTAGTGTGATATTGTTCAAACATGCTCTCTTTTACTGCTCATCTATGGCCATTACCAGCTTCTGCATTATCCTACTGCTATACATTACCTGTATCAGTATTCAAAGCATTGTAGGTGTAGCATTGATTGCTGAATGCAGAGGCTAGAATACATTTGCACAAAAGACTTGATAGAAACTGCTCAGAAACTTATTTCCTCAGAGATCCCGATACCCATTGCACTGAGATACCATACATTAGGGTTGCTTGTGGAATGCAGAAGCAGCATCGTCTTCTTACCATGCAAGGAGCGTTCCGCAGGGGGTAGAAGAAAAGTGGGCTTCGCACTTGGGCTGATCCGCGCTGACCTTTGGGCTGACTGTCGATGGCCAACAAGGCCCCTGCCAGACAGAGTGATGAAAGACATGAAACAAACTTACACAAAATATCACCGACCCCTTCACCCCCAGCCAAAAGAATGATGAAAACCAGACTAGTGGTCAAAAAATGCACAGTCAATGTTTGATAAAGATTATTTATTAACCAAGCATGCTTAAATTATGTTGGTTTCTTTTTAACTCATCAAGGTTAGTACCTAACCTTGAGCTTGCACCAGTGTGATTAATTATATATCTAAATCATTTAGGTTTTTTTTGGTATAGATGCCATCTTGGTACATTTATGCAGAGCACCTGGTGATGGACAGCTGCTTCTGAGGCTTTGAGGAATGGACGGATGGGCTCTCCACTGTGGACCCCTTCCTTGAACCGGCTGCCAGCCGCAATCCTCTCTTCCAAATGAGCAATAACTGCCATTGAGGAATTGACCTGGTAGAGCGAGAGAAAACAATGAGATGTTTTGAGAATACTGAGGAGACTTGACAGAAAAAAAGAACTAAGAGGGATGAAAAGCAAAAAGAGAAATATGGGCTAAATGCCGTATCCCTCTCAAGAGTTTTGAAGCTTCGACGAGAAATAGTCTCTGACCGTTTTTAAATGTCTGAAGAGGCATAAGAGGGGAGCGGAGAGTTCTTGAGCGCAGATGAGGATGGGGTTTTGAGGTAAGAGAACAAAAAGGCTTAGAAGAAAGTGCGTAGGAAGGCCATATTAGAAATGGCCTCAAAGCACTTCCATCAACAGACAATTCATTGAACCCTGTGCAGGGCTGCAGGGATGGGGCTGACCTTCATTAAGAAACATGGGGGGAAGAAACATGGTTGCCCTCTAGCAATCCTCTGCAATACAGAGGATAAATTGCCTGCTGGCTTGTAACTTACAAGCTTGGCTTGAGGTGTTCATACAATCCAGAGTTAGCCATACAAAATGACATGTTTCAAAGCAGCAGGTGTGTTTTTGGGGAAAAGGTGGTAATGGGAACTGTCCTGTTAATAAAAATAGAAGAATTAAAAAAAAAAAATCCAATAAAACCTATTTTTTTATATAAATTTCATACAAGGTCTAAAATTATTACTAGCCAAGCACCAAATGTAAATCAAAATTGGTATTGGCGAGTACATGAAATATTTGCCATTGCCAGTTTGCAGATTAAACTAAATTATTACAATACAGTGTAGCAAGAATGACAGCAAGTTTTTAAAGCAGATTCACTGTTTCTAATGTAGGCCAATCAAATAATCTTTTCTGAAGACTTGATCATCACAATGACAATAGTGAATCAAATAATGTGATGCATATGGGCAGATAACTTCTGATCAGCAATTGGCTAGATTTCTAGATTTTCACAGCCATATCACCCTGCAGCCCAAGACCGGTTACTCACTGAAGCTAAGCAGGGCTGAGCCTGGTCGGTACCTGGATGGGGAAACTAGGTTGCTGTTGGAAGTGGTGTTAGTGAGGCCAGCAGGGGGCACTCAACCTGCGATCTGTGTCCTAATGCCCTAGTAAAGTGAAGGGGACGCTATACTGTCAGTAAGCACAGTCTTTCGGATGAGACATTAAACCAGGGGTCAGGAACCTTTTTTCAGCAAAGAGCCATTTCGAATTTTTTTGGCAAATGCATTTTTTAAAGAGCCATATCCCTTTTTAAAGAGGGATATGTATGAAGCATCACATATTGAGCAAGTCCATGTATTAATAAAGGACAATTTGTAGAATTTCTTTCTTTTCACCTCTCATGAACATTGTTTGAATTTTATGGCGCAAGGTTACCATTGAAATGTAAAAGGAATGCCTTTTATTGGTGTCGCGATTCAAGTTAGTCCACAGCGCCGCACGCGCATTGGTTGAAAGATCCTTTTATTCTTATTCATTTTGCTGTAAAAATATGCAACAAAAAAGTAATTTGAATTGAATTTTTAAAAGGAAAAGTTTTGAATTTTTTATTGAAGGGAGACCGCTGGAGAGCCACATATTTTTGGTCAAAGAGCCACATGTGGCTCCCAAGCCATAGGTTCCCTACCCCTGCATTAAACCGAGGTCCTGACTCTTTGTGGTCATTAAAAATCCCATAACACTTCTCGTAAGGAGTAGTGGTGTAACCCTGGTGTCCTGGACACATTCCCTCCATTGGCCCTCACCCATCATGGCCTCCCAATCATCCCCATCTACTGAATTGGCTCGATTTCTGTCTCTCCACTCACCCTATAGCTGTTGTGTGGTACGCATCTTCCAAGTAGATGCTGCACACTGGTGGTGGTGTGGAGAGCGGTATTGGCCATACACAATAAATGCGCTACACTGTAAAAAAGTGCAGGGTTCCACACAATTCCTCAATGTTGTCTCAACACAAATCGATTATTTAATTGTTTCTACAAATTTAAGTTGATTTGAACATAAAACAATCAAGTTATCCCACAAAAACCCTTAATAATTGTATTGCTTGAGCTATTTATAAATAAGTAGTTTAAACAAGCATTAAAAATATTCTTTTGAGTGTATATAAATACACATTACATTAAATTACGTTAAATTACACATACCAGGCGTATCTCTGCCAAAATTGAAATCAGGTGATGGTGAGAACTGATGGGCTTCTGTGTTATTTTGAGTCAGTGGCATCTTAGTGATGATGGATCTAAGAGAGGCTGGCATGAGATTGATACTGCGACTACCGTGATGGCCTGTTCCGAAATGTTGCCGAAATGATTTAACGACTGGCTTTCATCGGATTAAATGTATTGATTCTCTGTTTGAATAAACTGGGAAATAGTTTATTAAAAACAATCTGTTAAGAGTTGAATGTTAACATGAAAAACATTTTTAGTTTTAGTTTTTTACTTCAAAATAAAGCAAGGGCAACTGGGGAAAAAAATAGCAAACGGTAAATATGATTAAGTAATTGCATTGATAATTTGTATTTGAACAAATATTTAATGGGCAAATTTTAATATACATAACATTTAACATAAACATACAAAAGAACCGTTTAAAAGTAATTTTACAGACATATTTGTTTCTTCTTATTCTTTTTTTGAGTGTATGAATTATTATTATTATTATTATTATTATTATTCATTCATTCATTATTTTTTCTTCTGCTTAGTCCCTTGTTTATCAGGAAATGAAACGCCAACTATTCTGGTATGTGTTATGCAGCGGATGCCCTTTCAGCCGCAACCCAGTATTGGGAAACACCCATACACTCACGCATTCATACACAAACTCCACCCAGAAATGCCAACTGGGACTCGAACCAGCAACCTTCTTGCTGTGAGACGACAGTGCTAACCACTGAGCCACCGTGTCACCCTATTAATATGACTGTGAGATTTTAAATCCGACTTTAATTCAGCTTCTGAGCAGACGGGCAACTGCAGATCTATTCGTCTGCTCCAAGGAGCTCCATTTCCATCAGTCTTAACAACTAGTTTATTAAAGAGACGATACAATCTTGTTGTGCAAATCGAATGTGCTGAATGGGTTTAGAAAGAGGCTGATTAACAGGTTGATAATCAATATTAATATCGGTGGTGGCATATCGAACATGATCAGTGACATTTAGCTACGTTCTAACAATAAACCACACAGAATCCAGTTAAGTTGCCCAAAAAAAAAAAAAAAGTGTGTTGACTTTCATTTCATCCAGAAGCACTGCAGGTGGAGCTCTAGAAAGTTGATTACAGCTTCTGCACTGTATTGATCTGAGAGGTGTGAGGCGGGATCAGCTAATCATCTGCTGTGGGGAGACGGTACAGCACTGAACTCCTGCCATTAGCCGGCAGAGAGTAAACACATCGACCAACATGACCGCACTCATGGGGATTAACATGAAGAGCAATAGTAAGAACACAGACAGAAGATGACAGAAAGGAAGAGGGGGGAAACTCTTAATGATTTGAATGACACAGGATGAGATTGCAGCTTTTTTTTTTTTTTTTTTGCACCAAACAGCCGCTGGCAAAACCTGTGCTGTGTTCGCAGAGCTGAAAGATGGATAACAAATTATTATATCGTACAGAACAGATTAAGACAGATCCCACAGAAAAATCTGATTTTTAAGATATTTTTTTTAAGATTAGTTTTTAAATACACTTTTGTTTGGAAAAAGGCCAAATTTACAACTGCCCTAGAGCTAAATAGTTGAGTTTTAGCATTTTTTCCTAATCTATTCAGCTGAAGTCTGGGTCTGGCATGTGCATGTTTAGCTTAGCTTAGCATAGGCCATTGAATCTGATTAGATCATTAGCATTTAGTTGAGCATTAGCATTTGACTTTCCTATTTAAAGCTTGACTCTTTTTCAGTCACTTCGTGATTTTGTGCCTGCTGCAGCTATGAAGTTTCAAAAATAAATGCATAAATACATATATGAATAAAGCCATTAAACCATTCATTTTGGCTTATCTGAATTGTTGGTGCTCAGTTATTATTATTATTATTATTATTATTATTATTATTATTATTATTATTATTAATAATACTATAAATACAGATTTTTATTATTTTTATGAATGGATAAACAATCAAACAAGTAAATAAATAAATAAATAAATAAATAAATAAATACATAAATATATAAATAAATAAATAAATAAATAAATAAATAAAACCATTCAACAATAAGTTTGGACTTATCCTAATTTTTGGTGCTTAATATTGTTGTTATTATTATTATTATTATTATTATTATTATTAATTGATAAACAATCAAACAAGTAAGTTAACAAAGATAGATAGATAGATAGATAGACAGACAGACAGACAGACAGACAGACAGACAGACAGACAGACAGACAGACAGACAGACATTAATGGCATGGGCAGGGTTAGGACAGTGTCCCCAGTAGTACTACTATTAGTATTACTATAAGTTGTTACAGAACTATAGTAATTATTATTATTCAGAGATAGATTCTTGGTGTCTATAATAACAATTTCAGCACTGCTACCGAAGCGTAGTGCAATGCCACATTGTCCAATAAACACAACTTCTGTTATATAATGAACAAACACACTGTGGCTTCATTAAACAGCTTCTGTTGCCCTCCTGAGCCCCCGTCTGTTGTCTCGTCCTACAAATGGACGGCACTAATACTCACGGCAATGCTCTCCCTCATCGTCCCCTTGCGGGCAGTCAACGCTGAAGTCACACAGCTGGCTCACATTGATCTCCCGGCCCCCTCGGCAATGATAGCGGCCCCGAAGAGTGACGTTTTGAGAGCTTCCTGAGAGGAGAAAGACAAGTGACATACTAATTACAAAGACAGTTTCTCCCGAAGGAGCCAAGCTTTAAATCCCTCAAGGGCACAACGGTGATAAAGCAAAAATTCCCTCGGATTCAGGGTCACCTCTGTTTAAGATTTAACATTTGCGTTTGCAGTCCTGATCATTAACCGTTGACCCACCTTTACGCCATTTTTTTTCTTCTCGTACATCTTCGTTTACAACCCCACATTAGGTGTAACTTCAAAGAGGTTTACTTTATGTCTTTCCGATAGACTTTCATGCCAAGAAAGTAAATCAGAAGGGTTACATTAAAAGCTTCTGAGCAAACAAACACAACGACATCAAGTAAATTCAGCACTTTGTGAAGCTAAATGAGGCAGAAAGAAGACATAAAAGAGGCAAAGGCTCTCAGTGCGCACTTGTTTTTTATGGCTTCGATGACAGCAAAGGATACTG
Source organism: Danio aesculapii (assembly GCF_903798145.1). Lineage (NCBI taxonomy): Eukaryota > Metazoa > Chordata > Actinopteri > Cypriniformes > Danionidae > Danio > Danio aesculapii. Next base: position 5,687,600 of record NC_079451.1, on the reverse strand, counting down.
ACAAAGGCTATCAGCAAATAAAACAAAAAAGAGACACTTCCTGGACAAAAAGGATAGAATGGATGCTCAAAAATGTGTTGATGCAATGAGAACTTGAGCTCAATCAACATATACTGTTTGGAGATATCAATCTTTTTACCATATGGCATATCTATATTTTTCTCTCTCTTTTTTTGCATATGGAGCGCTAGCTTAACTCACTTTGGAATAAAATGGCCTAGATAAGTGGCGTGCGGTGACTGGATTTATATGGAGTTGAGTCTGATAGCATCACGACGAACACAACAAGATATAACCGCAGTTTGCATATCTATGCAAATGGAAGACATTCGCGGAGCTGCACAAACGGACCGCACTCACCAGGGGTTCATCACACTGCTGACAATGATAAAGAGAATGATTGTACAGAAAGAACGAGAAAAAAAAAAAACTGTTATGCTATTCACTTCCTTTTTCCAAAGAAAAAAAAAAGCAGATGTGATTTTATCTCGCGACTACAGAGGTATAACATGATTTAGTTCAGAAGACACGTGACGAATTGTGTTTGTGTAGGTTTTGGACTTTCTAAAATGTTTGCAACTGATATTATTAACAATCCAACTAATGTATATTTATATATTATACTTTACTGCAGTTAAGTTCAGATGCAGTGCAGTTCTATTCTGTCTCTGTTTTAATTGTTATAGTTACTATTAGTGTCACCTGTGTCTTGTTTAGTTAGCATTTATTCCCTTTGTTTCTCAACTACAATATATGTTTTTTTTTTTTTTTTTTTTTTTTTTTTTTTTTTTATAAAGCTGGTTTCTTTTTTGGATAGTGGTAGTCAACAGTCAAAAAATGCTGGCTGCTATTTTACAAACTCCTCAACACATAGAGGTTGCCAGATTGACAACACCAACAGGAACAAGAGCCAGTTTAACTTTCATGTCGACAGTAAGTTGGGATTGACCGATACCATTTTTTTGGAAACGATCCGATCTGATCCCGATACCAAAATTGAGTCCGATCCCAATACTGTCATTTTTTTTTTTTTTTTTTTTTTAAACCTAATACAGTTTCTATAGTTCTGGTGCTTTGCGGTGATGTTCAAAACAAGGTCTGCTTATGCTTGAGCGCATATTGATATAAATAAAATGACAGTGAAATATTCACAGATTCAGAGTAGCCTATATTAGGCTAAATAATTTTCTGTTAATGACAATCCATATTGCGCCAGTCAGTTTCGCTTTTATTAATTTAATCAACTACTTTGACCACAATTAGCCAGGCTTTGCAAACTATTAGCAGCACTTAAAGTATTCACCCACGAAAGAATAAACTCGGAAGGATGAGAGACCAGAAACTCTTTATGAGAATAATTTTACGGTGCGGCGCACGTCGCTTTTGCTTAGCCGGTGCACTTGATGAATCACTTTATTCCGGTATCTGCAAACACTTTCAAAACAGCAGCACAAAGGGAAGAAATCTGTGCTTTTAGGATCTGTCCAATGTGTTATTAAGCCTTTTCTGATTTAAACTTTCAGGTAGGCCTACTTTGTGTGTGAAGAGCAGGTAATAACCCTCTCTACTCCAGTGCTGCGAATGCGATCTGCTGATCTATCGGACACAGCGCAACATGATGTAGAAATAGCAATAAACTCCATGTTATGGGTCAAAATGAACCCATTTAATGCAGAACTAAATGCATTTCTCCACTGATTATTAAAACTAACAGGAACAAAAAGTATTGGAGAGTTTGAATTGTAAATGATTGACAGGCGCAGCAGCGGGAAGCACTGAACTGAACATGAGTTTAAGCACTTGAATATTCATCTGTACTTCACATTAAACTATAGAATGGCTTCAGAACATTTGGGATATAGCAGGCCTAAATGACAACTATCCAGTGCCTTATAATAGGCTACCTTCGTGGCTTTTGTTGGCTTATAAATTACACAGAATATAGCGCACGCGCAAGATCGGATTTGGATCGGTACCAGCTGGTCGATACCCGATCTTGCAAAATTATACGATATCGAACCGGTATCGGATCCAAGTATCGGGATCAATGCATCCCTAATAGTAAGTCTCTTTTCATAGACATTTGGATAGTTGAAAACAAATTGTTGAAAATCCCTCAAAAATATTTTCTGCTGTTTGTTCAAACTGCATATTTATAATAAGTTTGTTTTATGTTCAATGCACTTAGATATGTAAAAACCTGTAAAAACTTAAGGTTACTTAAAACCTTCATGTTGTTTGAATACAAATAGATTGTGTGAAACCTAGCTTTTTTTTTACAGTTAATCTAGAGTTTTACTATATATATGTTGGGGCTTAAGGACAAACAGTGTTCAGCAAAGTGTGATAATCACCATAATCGTGTACTGTACTCCTAATCCTGACCCTGTCCTCATTAAAAATGTATGGTCTTGAGAGGTCGATTACATTGATTTCAACAGGTCAGTTGGAGCTGAAACTAATTTAATTCCCCTTCTGAAAACTCAAAAAAACATATTAAAAAAGGAATAGATAGCACTTTTTTATCAGATATCAGCTTTTTGTACTTTTTGTATTTTCAGATGTTGAGTGTAAAGTTATAATGCAGGGCTTTTACAAAGCTTTGGAACAATATTACAATATTAAACGTAAAAAACGGCATATAAATTAATGTGTAATTAATATAATGTACTGACAATATACAAATATACAACAACAAGTTCATATAACTAATTATATATATATACATATACAAAATTTGACCTTAAAATGGTTCATAAAAATTATGAAACTATTTTTATTCTACCCTAAATAAAACAAGAGTTTCTCCAGAAAAAAAAAAAAAATGATCAGATATACTGTGAAATATATATATATATATATATATATATATATATATATGTGTATATATAAATACAGAGAAAAGGATATACATACATATACATACATACATACATACACGCATACAAATACACACAAACATATATATATATATATATATATATATATATATATATATATATATATATATTATAATATATACATATATATATA
>NC_079451.1:5665774-5684467 GCF_903798145.1 Danio aesculapii | reverse complement strand
CTTGCTTCTGTGGCCACATTTATATGCATTGAGAGCGAAACCATCAGTTCATAAAAATGGCATGGTAATTTATAGTCCTGCCTTACATCTCAGCATGGCACCCTTGCTACAAAAATAAATAATGATAATAAAATAGAAGTACTAATAGCCTTTTAATCAAATGCTGTGCCTGTGCATGTGTATGGCTAGAATAAAAGACTGAAAAAAAAGAGAAGAAACAAGTCAAGGTGGCATTAATACACTAATCTGCTTGGATGCAGCAAGACTTTGTGATGAAAGAACAAAGATGTGATGGATATGTCGAACTAGCATCGGTGAGCGAGTACTAAAATGATTTAATTATTGCTGGGCAGACATTTGACAGCCAGCCGTATAACAGTGAGTCATACTACTGGCGGGCAAACATTCATATCCGTGAGCTGAAAGCTACGCTAAGATAAAAGACACTCAATCTGTCACTGCACATGGAAAAAAAAACCTAATGACCATCATGGAGGTTCAGCACAAATACTAACCCTTGTAAACACTGGAATGTGTAGAAACATGCGTCACCAAAAAAATCAGGTTCCAGAATATTGTTTTCAGTATAAAGATCCTTCAAGGTTAAGTCACGCATTTAAACATGCCATACGAGTGAACGAATATTTGTCCTTGTAAACATTTAGAGAAATGTCATATATTTCTGCAACCTTAAAGTCCTGCAACCACCACTTGAAAGACCATCACGTTTCATCTCTGAACGTTTCATACTTTTAATGTAAAAGGACAGGCATTTTTCATTAAATGCAACACAATCTTAATGTGATTTGTAGATTTTTACTTTAGTGTGTAATTTCTATTAATTGCAACAATCTCATTCCTATATTTTAGTATAATTTGCTCATCCCCCATTGAGGGGAAGGTTTAGGGGTGGGATTTGGGAGCATGTTTCATTTTACAAATCAAACTAATTCATATAAACAAAACTAATTCACAAATTGGCCACTTTTCTGGTGATGTTTAAAATAGTAACGTTTCCTTGTGAGATCAGGCTGTTAAAATGTTAGCCAAAGTATGTCAGACATAAAATAATAAAGTGATAAAGTACATTCAGAGGGTCGTTATCACAGACTAAAGCTCAACTGGCTTATTGGCAGCCCAACGTGAAGCAGATGGCTGTTGTATAAGAATGAACAGCTTTATTCCTTGAAAACACCCACCTGGATGTACTTTATCCCACTTATTGTATGGCTATATGCACAAAACATAAACAAATACTAATTCAAATAGAAATAAGATATTGTTTTGAGCCATAAATGTTTAGTAAATCTTTAACTAAATGCAAAACTGACAGAAATGAAAAGGCTGAGTGAAGCATACACTAACCTACATATTATTTAACAGACGGCCACAAGATGGCATGACAGACAAAAATATAAAATGTATGACAACGTATTCATTGATGGCCAAGATGATTTGTAGTATTTGTGTAGCTTTGAATGTTGACTGACCAATCAGAATCAAGTATTCCAGAGAGCTGTGTAAAAAATATAATATAATATAATATAATATAATATAATATAATATAATATAATATAATATAATATAATATAATATAGTATAATATAGTATAATATAATATAATATAATATAATATAGTATAATATAATGTAATATGTAGCAAAAAAGTATATTATATACAAATTACAAATACAAAAATATATTATTATTATTATTATTATTATTATTATTATTATTATTATTATTATTATTATTAATAATAAGGGAATACAAGGCTCCAGCTGTATTAACACATTTAATATTTTAATATACTCTATATATATTCTGTCTCCAATAGCAAGAATTGTTAAGAACAGAATGAGAATTTAACGACTCCTTCAAAAACACATTGCCTATGAAGGTCACAGCAAGACAGTTGGAAGCACGGCTTCAGACTCCATTTCCTCCGTCTTTGTTGTGTAACAAGAAGTAGGACACACAGCATGCTAAGTTCATGCATTTTTAAAACGGCTTACTTTTCTCAACATTAAAACTAAAAAATTGTAAAATAAGCACCAAGAGGCCTATTTCATATCTATATCACAACTGACTTGTTTTTGATAGTTTGGCTAATTATATTACTGTTTCTATTGTGCAGGTAACTTATGCAGCAGCCAGCTATAATGCAGTAATAAATAAAAGCTTTCTTTGAGCCATTTTCCCGTGATTAAATATGAATGTTTGTCGTTCTATAAAGAGAGCAAGGCACTGTCGTGATATAAATGGGGCCATAGGGTAAACATATTTCACTTCCGTGAGATCACAAAGTAAGTGCCGCTTGTCAACAGGCAAGTGCTTGGGGCCCGCACGCCAGAAGGGGGCCCCTGAGGGCTGACCAACTTTGATTCACTAAGGCGGCATCAAGTTTTCAATGACAGTGACAGACCAGTGCAGACTCTCTAAAGAACTGTTCAGACTATCACACACAATTGTTATTGTCGCTTACGCACTTGACTAGATAAAATCTTAATGTGTTAAGGGTACCAAATATGCCAGACTACATGTTGCTTCATGACCAACCATTGTGTGATGTATACACTACCTGACAAAAGTCTTATCGCCTATCCAAGTTTTAGGAACAGCAAATAATATAAAGAATATAAATAAGAATAAAAAATATAAAAAAACATAAATATAAATTATAAATGAATAAATATTATTATATTATATTATTATATTATTATTTATAAATGAATATAAAGTCATGGTGCAGTGGAAGAATTAATATTGCATTGCCCCCCAGAAAAGAATGTGTGACCCCCCCCACCCCCCAGTTTTCATAAAGGATTGTTCACTCAAAACTGAAAATTCTTTCTGTCATTAATTACTAACACTCCCGTCATTTCAACCTTCAGAACACACATTTAGATATTTTATATTATGAAAATTTTGCAATTAAAGATATAGTCCAAAGTTCTGGTCCCTGCCTCAGGTCAGGTGCGTACCTATATAGCCTTTAACGTGCGCACGCGGAGGCGCACTCTAAACTCACACGGGAGAAACTAGTGGATAAGATGAAGCCGAGCAGCCTAATTAATTACATGCTTTGGTTAACTAATTCTTTAAATACAACTCTCTTGAGCTCTAAAGGGAAAAAAAAACGCAGAAGAAATTTGTCGTTAAATTAATTTTAGCAGAGACGCAACTGCTAGTAATTTTTCAGTTAGGGGATATGTCAACTCAATCACAGCAATTCGTAACTTTTTGATTAAGTGGCAAATTCGAATTTGTACAATCTAATTCGTACATTTTCGTACGATTTGCTCATCCCCCAATGACGGTTGGGTTTAGGGGTGGGGTTAGGTGCCACGCCTCCTATTTAAAATTGTACAATTTCGTAGGACTGAACTCGTACGTATTAGCCACTAAACTGACAAAACGTAAAATACTTACGTTTTCTTGTGAGATCAGGCTGAAAATGTAGCCTAATAAAATTTAGTTCACTGCACAGTCCCACAGTAGTCTACACTATAATTAGTATTTAAAATTATTGTGTTCATAATTATTATTAATATTATTAAAACTAAGCTAAAATTGACAAAGCGTTGTTTTTGTTTTGTTTTTTTGTTTGCTTTCACTTTAACATCGCTAAAGCGCACTTTTACAGTGTGGAAAGAAACATCCCATTATGTAGCAGCAGTCTCAAGTTAGCACACTTAAAATGCCTTTTGAGTTTAAAGATGATCGGTCTGCAAAGTCAAGTTTTCAGTGTCATAATCAAAATAGGTATATAGTGCGCGAGTAAGTGGATTTGCAGCGGATCCACTTCTCACATGCGCTGCAGGTAGGCTGAATGATAATCTTTACAAAATATGTAATTTAGGTTATACTGCCAATGTTTCCTCTAGGATTTTTTCCAGCTGTGGCAGCAGGCCTTTTATTTACACAGACCTGTGGCGTTATTTCAATGACAAATGTTGTGAGCGCAGTATTTAGAAATCGAGATCACATTTATGTAATAGCCTACAGCATCTCTTTGCTTGCGCACTGATTTCCTCTGCTCGTGCACAAAACTTCTTGTACGCCCCCTCAAATATAAGCCGCTTCCAGTGTTGCCAGATTGGGCGGTTTCCCGGCTTTTTGGTTTTCAGTGGTTGTTCGTCAGCTTTTAGGCTGGACAAATTCACCAACATCTGGCAACACTGGGAGCTTCAAGAGCGCGCAGATCTTCTTGTGCGCTCTCAAATAGACGCTGCTAAGTGCAATTTAGTGTGTTTATGTAACGAGTATGCCTCCAGCATTTATTAGATTTGCTAGGAATATTTATGAATGTCTCTAATAGACCTACAGAGCGATAAGTGAAACTGCTATTTGTCGTGTTTTCTGGCATCACACACCTGTCAGTCAGTCAGCACGTAACCTTGAAGGATTAAACAAATGACGCACAGCACTACTACTGTTATAGAAAAGTTTGCGCTGTTATAATTCACTTACCTTTTAATACGTGGTACGATTATCACCTGCTATTAAAAAAATAAAATGTTTTGAATGAGAAGCTGTAATGTAGCCGTAGCGGGATGAATTTTGGCGTAGCGCCCCGCCATGGAAAAATGTATGTAGCGGAAACCAACTGCTATTTGCTCATGCAAAATTAAACACTAGAAAATGTATTGTAGGATTATTTTAACAGCTAGCATATCGATTTTGTTTTGACTTGTAGCTCAAAAAACCTCACTTATGCCTAACATCTTTATTTTTACCTGTAAAATTATGATAAAGTTATATAGCCTATTGAGTTGCATATTATCCATGCCAAAATTTAACCAATTTTCATGGTAATAACTGAATTTAGGCATTTTTTTAGGTATTTTTCTGGCTACACTAATGTCTTGAAATGTAACTAAGTAACACATTTAGCTACTATATATTTTTTTTTAAATGACAATAAATTGTAACTTACCTTTTCCTGACTCTAATATGATTAGTTGGGTAATAGGCAACGTGAAGCGTGATGACTCTGTTATGCTGATTTCAACATATTTATTTACAGTTTATAAAATAGTCTAACCATGGGTTAGCTTGCATGCGTGGGCATAGTTTCACGTCTTTACTTTAAACGTTAATTATTTATATTATTTGAAATAAAACAGAAAGAAATAAGGGGAATAAAATATGATTTAGAGCACATGTTTGGCGCTGAAGCCATAATCCGTCTGCATTGATGTAAACGGTATCGTTGCATAACCTTCATTGATAAAATCAGTTATAGGGAAACTGCATATTATTAATACTATAAAATTTGTATTGCTGCCTTAAGTCAGTAACTTAGGCAGTAATGCAAAGTAATAATAAACAAGTGAATAAATAGCCTAAATAAAAGGAACAAAAGGGACCAAAATCAGTCACCAGGTCTAGTGCCCCCCCTACGAGATTAAAATGCCCCCTCAGTTATGACGTCCTGGTGCCGGGCCTGCTGCATCGATACCTACAGGATAGTGCTCCTCCTCTTCAGCATCAAAGTTCTTGAAAGCAAAGAAGGTCAAGGTGTTTCAAGATTAGCCAGCCCAGTCACCAGCTATGGACATTATTGAGCATGTCTGGGGTAGATTGAAGAAGGAGGCATTGAAGAGGAATCCGAAGAAGCTTGATGAACACTGGGAGTCCCGCAACGCTACTGTCCTAATTAAATAAAAATCCCGGCGTGATTATATTTTATTTTGGTAAAATAAGCATAATCTACTGACCTTTGTTTTTCATATAGGCTACTTCTGAGAGCAAATGAACAACTAGAAGTTATTAATTGTTGTTCCTAAAACAGGCAGCACGGGTGCGCAGTGGGTGGCATGATCGCCTCACAGCAAGAAGGTTGCTGGTTCAAGCCCTGGCTGGGTCAGTTGGCATTTCTGTCTGGAGTTTGCATGTTCTCCCCGTGTTCGTGTGGGTTTTCTCCAGGTGCTCCGGTTTCCCCCACAGTCCAAAGACATGTGCTATAGGTGAATGAATAGGCTAAATTGCTGTAGTGTATGTGTGTGAATTTAAGAGTGTATGTGCGCTTTGGGTTTTAGAAAAGCGTATTATAAATAAAATGAATTATTATTATCATTATTTCTTCTTATTATTAATATTATTATTATTATTATTATAAGTGTTTTCCGGGTTGTTGGGTCTCACTGAAAGGGCATCCACTGCGTAAAACACATGCTGGACAATTTAGCAGTTCATTCCGCTGTGGCTACCCCTGATTAATAAAGGGACTAAGCTGAAAAGAAAATAAATGAATGAATGAATGAATGAATGAATGTTCCTAAAACTTAAATAGGCAAAACGACTTTTGTCAGGTAGTGTAAAATTCTGGTAGTTCCAGTGTTATGCAGCTGTCAGTGAAGTGTCAAGCCATTCATCAAAGATCATATATTTTCACCTAAATATGTCGCAGAAGAACCGTTCCTGAAATCACACACTGTGAGCAGGGCTTTGTAGTCTCTAAAATCAGCTCTGGCTATGCGTGTGTTTATTACAGTACAAAATAACAACCCGTATTGCACACTTTAGGCAGACACCACTAAGTCAGTTTGAAATATGTTCTCTGAAAACAAGACAGTGAGCACCCTGAGTCATACAGAACGTGCTGCACTTTTTTCAAAAGCATTAAGAACAATATTCAAGAAAGAGCAATGACTTTTCATCTCCCGTTTCTGAGAATCAGTCTAAAAGGACCAGACAAAAGCAGCAAATTAAGGTTACAAGTTCATTGCATATTGCTTGAAGATTCTGATCATGCGTCAATGAAAAGTGGTATTTTCTTACTGGTCGGCGCCTGCTTTCATAAGAGAGGATGATGATGTATGTGATATTGGACTTGACAAGTAACGATAACACAAAGACCAGGCTGAAAAGAACACTGGTCTGATTGTCATTCTGATTATATCATCATGATTATTATTTATTTTTATTCATACATGCATTTTCCTATCCTTTCCATCACGTATCTGCTCGTCCCTTCCTTCCTCTGACCTTTTCATTCTCTCTCTATCTTTTTACATCTATTTCCTCTTTCATTGTTTCAATCCTTAATGGATCATTCCTGTTTTGCAAGATATTATTTGTTGCCATGTTCTCTGATGTTACAGACTAAGATTATCAATGCAGATTTAACTTTTTCCCCCCTATAGTAAAATGCTCCAATCTTATAACATTGGTCTTTAACCCTTACTGTTGGGGATGTTTTCAATCCACTGGGTGATTTGTGTCTTAATTTGGCCATAGCGTTTTCTGTTTCAGCTAGCAGAATGATTTTGGTGACATCTTATTTTCACACATATTTGAGAAAATGCTTTGAATTAAACAACAATACAAATAAAGACTATCGAAAAAATCTAGCTTAAAGGGGCTATAATTGTAACTTTTTTTTCAATTTTAAATATTAATACTTAAATAATTAATAATTCAGACATAATATATATATATATATATATATATCTATATATATATTATATATAGATAGATAGATAGATAGATATATAATATATATATATATATATATATATATATATATATATATATATATATATATATATATATATATATATATATATATATATATATATATAGATATATATATATATATATATTTGTATGAATTTTGTACGATCTAATCGTACAATTAGTGCGATTTTCTCCCCATGACGGTTGGGTTTATGAATGGGTTAGGTGGCCACGCTCCTTTTTAAAATCGCACGATTTCGTACGACTGAACTCGGGCGAATTAGCAACTAAACTGACAAAACAAAAAAAAACTTACATTTTCTCATGAGATCAGGCTGATTTTACAGCAAAAAATCATTCACGTCTTCTGTTTCAGCAAGCATTACTTATTATTAAGCAAACTACAAGCAATTACTTATTGCCTAATTAATACACCAAGGTTTGGAAAATAGATGCTCCTTCTCACCTGCATTTGGTTTATTAAGTCCACCATTTTCTCTCTCCATTTTTACTTATGCATTAAAAAGGTATTAGCTTCATTAATTAAGTAGTCCAAGGGGAACTGAGAGCTTAAATCTCACATCTGAGCCTTTCATCATGCACAGAAAAGTCAATCTGTTTACCTTCATCTACTGAATTATATGAAATGATTAGAGAGAAATTGGAACTTGTGAACTTCACTTCATCATCAAGAATCTGTGGTCCCTAAGTGACAGTGATCATCCCTGAACATGGATTTTCACCCAGGCCGCCAGGAATGGATTGAAAATGTAAGTGAATGAACGAACCCTATGGACAGTCCAAGCCAATGTGTCTGATCTGAAGGCAGAGCTGTAAACTTAATGCCCTTGAATTACACCCTGAATCCCTTAGGACAACAAGTGAAATGGGGGGCATCTATTTAAAGCGCTCAATAACTGTTCAGACCCATGCATGATTGGATGAGGAAGGGCCTTGGCATCATTTGTCTCTGTCAGATTATTCCGCAATGCTGAGGGGGGCGAAAGCATGCAATGAAATAACTGGTTCATTTTCTTTGACTATTTTTTTTGGGGGGGTGGGGGGGACGCTTTGGGGCTTCTGAATTAGAGGAGGAGACAAATCAAAGTGGACAAGCCAGTGAGGAAGACAAAGTGAGCTGATACACCATAGCCTTTATTGGTAAAAGGTGCTATGTGCTCCTGTTGGTTGATATAAAAACCAGAGCACGTGTGTTAGAACCACCATCCATTTCTCACAGTGCAAGTACTTGAGAACTGACCTCTTCCTGCTTGCATCTCTATAGTTGCAATATGCAGTGGTGTGAAAAGGTGTTTGCCTCATACATGTTTTCACACAATGTTTCAGATCATCAAACTAATTTCAATATTAGTCAAAAATAACACAAGTAGGCACATCAAGCCATTTTAAAAAGTTTTTAATTATTAATGGAAAACAAAATATAAACTATATAACCCATGTGTGAAAAAAGCCGCCATACCTACTAACAGGTCAGGCCACTACTTCAATCAAGCTTTAACGATTACTTGTAATGAGTCTGTAATAAGTGTAATAAGTGCTTTGGAGGTATTGTGGCCAACTCATCTTTGCAGAATTGTCGTAATTCAGCCCCCTTAGAGGGTTTTCAAGCATGAACTGCCTTATTAAAGTCATTATATAGCATCTCAGTTGGATTCAGGCCAGGACATTGACTAGGATACTCCAAATTCTTTATTTTGTTTTTCTTCAGCCATTCAGAAGTGGACTTGCTGATGTGCTTTGAGTCATTTTCTGCTGCAGAACCCAAATTCTCTTCAGCTTGAGGTCACTAATAGGACGTTCTCCTTCACAGTCAAGTCATGAGGATGATCAAGATGACCATTTTTGCCTAGTCTCTTTTTTATGGTGGAGTCATGAACACTCACCTAAACTGAGGCAAGGGAAAGGGTGGCAAAACGCTTTCACATAGGGCCATGCAGTATTTTTTTTCCTGTTGTGACTGACGTGTGTTTATTATGCAAATAAATATGGATAAGACCAAGGAAGGACTTTAAGACGGAAGTTTAAGTATACAATTATTAATGTCATTGCATCACCGGGCTATCCAGTGTTTCCTCTAGAGTTTAATGTAGTTTTGAGTGTTTCATTTTTAATATTTCAACTTTAAAGCAATTCGGCAGTTTCACTTTATTCGGTAACATATTGTTCATGCCCTGTGACAATTATTGGAGAGAATATCAAGTAAGGAATGGTGGAAGAATGTTGTTTTGATGGAATTTGATGCCGAATGGAAATAAAAAGCATCCGCATTTCATGACATGGGTGCTGTGTGGTTTTGATGGTAATAAGAAATCGCTGTTTACACGAGACACTGCTCGCTGCAGAGCCATTTGAGCTCCAGCAAGGGGGAGCTTGAGCTCTCGCTCCTCCTCCTAAGCTGTTTTAATGCGTACACCCACCCCACCCCTAACCCCAACCCCCAGTGACATCACTCGTAGAAGAAGTGCAAGGAAGGAGGAGCTGGAGCTCAAGCTCCCCCTTGCTGGAGCTCAGCTCTGCCCAAGTGGCTCTGCAGTGAGCACCACTTGGTTTACATGGTACACTAATCGGAGTATTGGTGTCCATGTAAACGTACTTATCAAAAGTGGCAGATGATGTCACAAGCTGTCAAAGACAGTGCATACCTCTACCTTTAAGTTGATTCCATGCGCCTTCAAACGTTTCATTAAGTTTGACGTGTTTCCCCCCTTAAACACAATTTTTGCAAAGCATCTGCTGCACGTTGCTGTGTCAGAATCCTTGCTTGTAAAATATAGCCATCCTTTAGAATGCTTTAACTTTGGTGAAGGCAATCAAGCATGTTGATGAATCTGATGGGAGTCGCTCATCTGGTGCACTGTACTGCGCGCATTGCCTACGTATGTGTGTTCCCTACAAGAACAACCGCCTAACATCGCTGATGGTGTCCGTATCCCTCAAAGTTGTTTAGAATGAAATGTTTAGAGATGGTGTGACCAAAGTCATTGTAAGAATTCTATAGTCTTTGGTGTGGCACAACGCCTACCTATGTGTGCCTTTGATGTACCTCTTGATGCTTCTTATGTTCTTGTCGCAGCACCAGTGGCACCAAAATTAGGCATCGAAAGTCATATGCTGATTCGGTTTCGGTACCCAACCCAATGGGAGATGGTTCTCACTCTTAGGTCACATCATTCAAAAGAAAAGAGCCACATTGTACGCTGATAACTGGCTGAATGTAAAGGAGGACTTAGCAAAATTCTTTATAATTGGCTCTATGCCCAGCTAGAGTTTTAAAGCCAATGATGAACATCCGGTGAAAGTTAAATGTGATTATTTACAATTTCACAAGGTTGTTTTTATAGCATCGATGTTGTAATGTAATTACAATACAATCAATTAAATAGACTTAAGCATTTAGTTGTTCAAGCGTTAAAACGAGATGAAAGACCGTTGTAACCACTGTCAGTAGCAACAGGCTAGCGCAGAAATTCCATTGAAAATACTGGAGTAATATAAATTGTCTTAATTTAAAGACATGGCAGGGGAAATGTAATTTAATGCAGGGCTTCTTGTCTGATCTGAGACCCACTTCCTATCGTATGTCTAACAGGCAGTGAAGATCGCTGATTTTTAAAGAAATCTGATCTTAAACATGACAATTTTGTAATGGAAAGATAGTTCACTGGAAACCCTTGGTCTGCCTGGCTGAAAATGTAAAGTCTGTGTGCATATAGCCCATTAATGTTCTCAACTCTCAGCAATGCAACTTTTCAATGAATACAATTGTTTGTATTCGTTACTTTATTATTATAATTTCCATATTGCAATGCCTGTATTTTGGAAATCTTTTGCAGTCCACTTATTCCATCATGGAAAAACAAAAATTCTAACAATATAATTTGAATTTAAATAGTTTCTTTGTCTTGAGTTTACATTAATTTACATTTTGCATTTGAATAGCCAAAATGATAAGTTTCAGTGTTTTAATCGTGATTAATAGTGATTAATTGCAAACAAAAGTGTGCATTTTTTTTTTTTGGTAATGATTATTTTTAATATCAAAAAAGTGGGGTTCTATTAATGCACAATTTGAAGTATTCATATTAAAGACTGATGAAAATGCCAATTCCTAATAAAAATCACTTCATTTTCAAAAGATCCAGCAACTTACTCCAGCACATTGACTACATTGGAAAAATCATTGTATAGATGTATACGTGTGACATGTGTTTTACCAATCATATACATTGTCTAAACTATACAAAGAACTACAGTGCATCCATAAAGTATTCATATAAGTATATATTACATATAAGTAAAATAAATCATAGTCTTGAAGGAATGTAATTGGTAAATAATAAATAAAAAGTAGTCTTTTTTTGTGTGTGAAGAGTTGTTGTTGAGTGATATGACTTGAGCTGTTGGCACAAATTGCATCTTACTGTTTTGGATCATCTTTTACAATTTCAAAGTGCCTTCACACTTTTAATAATTCAGAATGAATTAAATAATTTACTTATTACAAATCTCAGATCACAGGTTTCCTCTTTTAGAAAGTGAAACTCACAAGAGTGGTTGGATTTATTCATGCATTTTAAAATACTTGAAATCTGTATTATTTTCAGTTCACTTTTTATTTACAGCGTTAATCACATGCCAACATGTTATATACTAACTTAATGTAAGAAAACCAGTCATCTGATGCTAAATCAGACAATGAGGAACCCTCATATATACTACCTGACAAAAGTCTTCACCTATCAAGATTTAGAACAACAAATAATAACTTGACTTCTAGTTGATCGTTTGGTATCAGAAATGGCTTATATGAAAGACAAAGGGCTCTAGATTACACTTATTTTACCAAAATAAAATATGATCATGCCTTGATTTTTATTATTTGATTAGGACGGTAAGGTCTGACTTTGCTTAGACAAAAGTATTGTCACTTAAAATAAATAATGTACAGTATAGAATATAAAGTCATGGTGCAGTGGAAACAGAATTTATATTGTGGATGACTCCCATGAGCTTGGACGACTGCATCCATACATCTCTACAATGACTCTAATAACTTATAATGAAGTCATATGGAATGGCAAAGACAGCGTTCTTGCTGGACTCTCAGAGTTCGTTGGATTCATCTTCAATGCCTCCTCCATCTTACCCCAGACGTGCTTAATAATGTTCATGTCTGGTGATTGGGCTGGTGTGGAAAGGGACTTTGTGGAGGCTGAACTATAACTGTGCGTTCACACCGAAAGCGGTGAGAGCGTCCAAGGTCGCTCTGGCCGCCCTGGCGACAACGCTGTCTGCCTTCAGCTCCGGTGGCGAGAGCGTCAAAATTGCTACATGATCTCGTATTTAAAGGAGCCGTTGCAGGATATCAGTTAGGTTCTTATCACTTCTTATCAAATTAATTTAACAATGGAAGATCAAGTTGCATGGGGTGTGGCTTTGCTCCACTTAATTATCCAATGTGTCCATATGTTTGAAATCTCCTGAGATACAATACTCTTTTGTACTGTCGCGTGAGATTCCCGCTTTTTTAAAGATAAATATATATAACATAAATGCACATAAGTACTCACCAGTAACTTTTTAATGTATGTTCCTGTAAGAAAACATTGTAAATAATTGAAAATCTGGCAACAGTAATAATCAAACCCCTGGGAACAACTGTGGTCGCAACCAAAATTCACAGGTCTGTGTTCTCTGAACTCATCTCAAGCAGTGGACTTCTTCATTCCGATTGCTTGCCGCTGAACCTCGTCATAGCTCACCACCATAAAGTTGACTTGATTTCAACTCTCCTTGGTGCTCACACCAGCGAAGACGCGCCGCGCTGCTCCTCGCCGCTCATCGCCATAGATTCTCATTGAAAATGAATGACTTCGGGCTACTTAGACGCTCTCACTGCTTTCCATGTGAACGTACGGTTAGAGGGAGTGCTGTGGTTTTTAATGTAATGGGCAGCACAAATGTCTTGATACCTCAGCCTGTTGATGTTGCCATCCACTCTGCAGATCTCTCGCGTGACCCCATACTGAATGTAACCCCAAACCAAAGTTGACTGATTTCAATGTCCATGCGGATTCCAATAGGTCTTCTACAGTATTTGTGATGATTGGGATGCAGTTCAATGGATGATTGATTGTAAAAGTCTAGCTTTTGCCACTTTTCTAAAAGATCAAGAAGTCAAGTTATTAGTTGCTGCTCTTATAACTGACTTTTGTCAGATATCGGACACTGTAAAAAGCAATTACAAATACAACTTACAAAAAAAGAGCATACCTGTTGTAATTAGTTGACTCAAATATGTGAGTAACACAGTTCCTTTATATTAAGTAAATTAACTATTAATGTTAACTCAACTTTCAAGTGACAACACATTTGATCCCTCTTTTTAAGTCATCTAGTCACATTTAAAGAGGCTCTATTATGGGTTTTTGAAAATGACCTTCCATGTAGTGTGTAACACAGCTCTAAGTGAAGTGAAATATCCAGCTAAGGCTTAAAACTATTGATTTAACTATAAAAGAATCGACTTATGGCTTCAAATGAATTGTTTTGATAACGAGTCTTTAGCTGTTTCTATGTGACATCGATACAAAACTTAAGCCCGGCCAATTGTTGCGCACGCAAACCCGGGAAAATTGAAACCTGCGGCCCAGCCCACTAACACTGTAGCAGATCCCGGCTGTGCTCAGCTGGATATTATTGGAAGTGTGAGGGACAGTTAGTGTTATTATTGTCTCCACCCAAAGAGAAAATGTGAAGAGTCAGTGGTTGAGGTTTATTTTTTGCAAAAATACCTCATCATTATCGACCCAGCCTTATGCTGTGTTCCCTGGAATCTACACGCTTACAATGGGGGATTCGTCAGCTGTTTGTTAAATGAAGGATCAGAAAAGACTATTGATGTGTGGGACTTTGTCAGAGCTTGTTAGGTTAGGTTCGGGTTGTGAGGTGTCTGAATAACACTGTTGAGAACTGGGTGCTGTGTACTGTGGTGCTAGTAACTATTATGAAGCGTGTTGCGATCAGTCCTATACAAATGTTGTGTTGAAATTACGCAGTTTTCAGAGTAATAACAAACGGGAAGGGTGGTGGGAGATGCGTCTGAAATACAGGAGACTCCGGGAAAAACAGGAGTGTTGGCAGGTTTGCTCACCATACACTCTGCACTCTGACTACTTCAATATTGTTTGACAAGCCGTGCTGGACATTTCTCACGCTGAATGCTGTCGCCAATCGCTGTCACGGTTTCAATCGGCACAGATTAGCTTCGCGCTAAGGAGGGGTTTGGGAACAAATGATCGCTGAACGAATATATGGGAGTCTCTAGGATAATTAGGTAAAAATAATTGCATATTATAAGACCATGAAAGTGTTTTTGACCTCGCATGCAGATCAGCCTGTTGTTGGAGACTCTTAAATCAAAATTGGACACTTTTTAATGAATGATAGGGGCCTTTAAGGCAACAGGTTTACTCACTTAAAGTAATTACATATAATTGTTTTATTACAATGTCGACAATATGGTATGATACTCATTTCATAATTTATTTCTGGTAATATTTAATTTCCAGTTGAATCAGGCTCCTCTTATTGAAGCATTTTCAACTATTGTGATCTCCCCTAGTTTTCAAATACATTTGTTTCCTTATCTGGTCTTATGTTTTTTTCGAACTTCAGTTTTGCAGTTTTTTTTTCTTTACCATACTAGCTTGAATTGTCCAGATGATCTGCGAATAATATAAGACTTTGTTGTGGATGCTTGACTGACAAGCAAGAAACAATGCTGTAGATTCTCACATATCAGTCCGTCCACATGTTTGAGAGCAGGTCAAAAAAGGCCGTGCTCTAGGAATAACAAAGTCTTGTGCCTTTATACCAAGGATGGCCCGAGAGAGATGGGAGGCAAGTCTGTCTGCTTCATGACATCTTAGAGGCATAAAGTCTCCTTTGATTCCTCGGTGGCCCCATTCCTGATGTTTCTCTAGCGCTCGGCAAACTGGACAGGTCACATTGTATCTCAAACTGCTGCCTTTCAAAGATGATTGAGAAAGAGACTCCAGAGATTAAAGCAAAAGGGGGAAATTCTAAGATCCTGGAAGAGTAGATTAATGAGGATCTCTCTGGCAGTGCAGTGTATAATCTTCTGTACTAATGAGAAAACCCGATTTTAAAAAGAACGGGCGGATTCAAAAGAAATAATTCATCAAAGATTGACCATTCTGTCATTTGATCAGCGTCATTCCAGGAAATTCTAAATAAAAAAAAAAAATGCATAAATAGTCTTCCATGTACTCAAAATTAAAACAGAACTTTCAAGTTTCAGAAAGGATGCAGAAGCACTATGAAAGTTGATCACATGACTTATTTGACCTATAAAAGTACTTCTGACCTATAAAGTGGATTTATGGCATGAGCAGATCAGTATGTACTTTTGACCTCGATATAACTTCAGATTTTTATTTTATTTATTCATTTTAAATTTTTTTTGAGTAAATCATACAGAACCTGTCAGCTGAGAAAATAGTATATTTGGAGAATACTTGTTGCTGGCACACACTCACCGCATTCCCAATGTCGCACCTAAAGCGAGCAAGCCAGTGCGAGTCGCGTTTCCATAGTCACTCCCAGGGCCTGATCGGGCCAATGCAGGGCTTCGGGGTGGAATGATAGCGGAGGCGGAGTTTACAAGATGGTGTGCCGCTAACTATACTGTAGAATGCATGGAAGTGGGAGACACCGAGAGACACTGCAGCGCTGCTGAATATTGTAAGGGTTTCAGGCATGTGATCAGCCGAGGACAAAAAAGATATATATATATATATATATATATATATATATATATATATATATATATATATATATATATATATATATATAAATATATATATATATATATATATATATATATATATATATATATATATAAATATATAAATATTTGATATTGGCCAAATAATTTAAGTTTTTTTTTTTTTGTTTTAACAGTTTAAATGTTTAGCAGTTTAATCGGGACAGACCCACACACCGCCGCTAGATGGCGCCACTACCTCAGTTAGTTCTCTTGTGTCCAAAGAATATAATTTTCCCTGTAATTTAGTCGACTCTTTATTCCACGTGATAAACTACTAGTCAGTCAACAACTCGAACTATAAAAAAATATTCAGTCCAGCTGAATTAAACCTAATATGGTTTAACATTCCACCCTGAAAAATATATCATGCTTTGCTAAAAAGTGTTTATCACTTTCCCTTTTCTTCAGCGTAGTCCCTGCTTTTTATTAGGTTTAATTAATTAAATATATTTTTATACATTTGTAATATAATCTAAACAATTTCATGACAATTTCAGGTATTTCATTTCAGGTGCTAGGCTGTAGCACTGAATAAATGGAGACATAAGGACAGATGACTTGCAGAGGATAATAACAAATGTGCATCCTGGCTTTATTTGTAATGTACATAGAGCGCACGTAGTAGTGACATGCAACTGTGAGCGTGGAAAAAGTGCACAGACGCGCATGCATTCAAAGCTATTTCATAATCTAGCATATTGTCAGCAGCTTCGTCATATGTGCATATTATAAGACTACACAATATCATTATACCTGAATGATGTCTGGAATGAAGCAGTTAATGCTGCTTATGCACAATGATGAACAATGAAGGCGCAAACCATTAGTCAGGTCTTCTGCTTTAATGACGATGTACCTCACTGAGAACTCCCCCATCCATCCCCCGCCCAACATTTCTTGTTGTTTACATCATTTACATACTGTTAACGCTAGAAACTATATACATGTAATAGATCAATTTTAACAGGTAAAAATACTTACAGATTGTGTCTCACAATCCACAGCTTTGTCTATTATGGTTGAAGCTATTCCTCCTTTGAGGAGTTTTTAGCTGAATCCAGCACTAAACTGGGAGAGATTTTGGATGCTGTCCTTTGTCAAATGCTAGAGCTATTCATTATACGTAATATAATTATCTGGAACATAATTACATTTAAACTGTAAGCACTTCTCTCTTTGTGTTGCGTTCTTTGGAAACCAAATACAGTAACAGAAGAAGCTCTGTGGAAATAGCAGCGTTTGGACGACATTTTAGCTTTCTCTGCCATAACATTACAGTGCCTCTGGCCACGCCCCTTTACTGTGCAGGGTGTATGTGTGTAACCTGAAGGGTTTATGATCTCATTAACCCCAATGTTTTTTTTTTTGTAGTCCCCAAACTTAGTTTGCTGTTGGCTTTGCTAAACAAACTCTGTAAACGCATGTCTTCTTTGCATTGAACTTTGAGCAAATTACATTTTCAGATGTTGTATATGGTCACACATCTACATTACACATAAGCTAAAGTTTAAAAGTGGACCACCATCTTGTGAGAAATGGGTTAAAAGGTGCACAAAAAAATACATACATTTATTTAAAAAAAGTTTTTGCAATTGTTGTAAAAATGTTAAAATGACCCCAGTTCAGAAGGATCAGTAAAAAAAACAGGCCAGTACATGCTTATAAGCTGAACATGTCATTTGCATGCGCTTACTGTAACAGCTTTCACAAAATCATGTTTTTGTGTTTTTAGTGTAATTTTCAAAAACAAGCACTTTGATGCCTGTTTTAAAACACTCACAGCCACACACAATTGTTATGTAAATGAATAGTGAAAAACATTCGCTTGAAAAGTGCATTCAGCAATTATTATTAAATTAAAACAATATATATATTTATTCATATATATAAACCATCCTTTCAGAATGCATGAATGAATAAATCAGTCAATTTATAAATCAATGAATCAGTGAATCAAGCAATGAATTAGTGTACCAACCAACCAACCCAGTGTAGCAAACCGGTCTTTTTATATAAAACACACAAATCATCAATCAATGAATCAATCAACCAACCAATTAATCCCTTTTTAAATGACAACCCGGTGTAGTAAATCACTCTTTTTTTATATCACACACACAAATTAATGAATCAGTGGGCTCTATTTTAATGGTCTAGGTGCAAAGTCTGAAGCGTAGGGCGCAAAAGCATCAAGCGTGTCCGAATCCACTTTTGCTATTTTAAGGATGGAAAAATACGCTCTGCGCCGCAGTGCATGGTCTAACATGGTTGAGCTTATTCTCTTAATGAGTGTTTTAAGAATAAACCAATCAGAATCTCATCTCACATTCCCTTTAAGAGTCAGTTGCATCGCTCCG
>NC_079451.1:5655774-5660774 GCF_903798145.1 Danio aesculapii | reverse complement strand
ATGAAAGGAAAATATCACAAATACTTTTCTGGCATTTTTAGATTTAATTTGTGTGTAGCAATAGATCTTGCGTTGGTGTTACAGACAAAAACACAGGTCTACCTGAAAATGAAATCATGTTTACAAGATACCCGACTGCGGCAATAATTCCTGACAGCAAGAACATTGTAAGGTTGTGTGGTTGGTCAGTTTGATGTTCTCAAACTGAAGTTATGGCTTCTTCTTTTTTGTTTAGACGTTAAGTTAGACATATATTGTTGTCCACTGAAGCAGGATCTAAAACACCCTGCAGAAAGTGAAAAAAAATATTGTCAAAAGTGTCAATAACAGGTGATAACTGGAGACATTTCCAGCTGCAATATTACATTTCAGCCATTTCACTTTCCTCAGCTTTATTGATGACTATAAAAGGTGCAAACAATACTTCAAACAAAGTTAATTCTCGTTCTTCATTTGAGAACAAGAAGAAACATGTGGCAATAAGGCTTCGCCAACTTGTCGCAGCATGCTACATCTTTACAGTTTTTTCTACCTGATGCAAAAATCAAACACTGAATGGAACAGCGTTTGGACTTTTAAAGCATGGCGTGACAGTGATATGTGAACCCATCCTAGTCTTTAAAATCTCTTCATGTGTGATTGTACAGGTGCGGATATATCTGTACCAGCTATGGTACTCAACACACCAGTTTATTCATGTAACAAATTAGTTGTCGTTGTTTTGAATGTCGTTGTCTTACCCCAGTAGATTTATGTGTTACATGGGTCTGCTGCATGTCATAATTTTACCAAGTACGATGTGATCCTGGATTAACATCTGCGTTGATCCTGGAACATCATTTTTGTTAGGAAATGTAATCCATACCTATTCCCTACCCTTAAAATCAACCATAACTGTAAATTATTCCCAAAATCAGAGGATAACAATCATGTAGAAGTGCATAAACAATAGGTCTCAAAACATCTCTGCACAGTTTAGCTCCAACCCTAATCAAACACCACTGATCCAACTAATCAAGGTGTTCAAGACTACTAGAGACTATTAAGCAGGTGTGAGTTGGAGCTGGTATAAGCAAAACCATGCAGAGCTGTGGCCCTCCAGGAATTGACTTCAAGATCTATGGCATAAACCTAACCGTAAGCTTAAACTTAACAGAAACTTTAAACTTATCCCTGATTGGCTTTTGAGATGCCATGCCTGGATTTATATAGACGTTAATCTAGGAACATGTCCTACTTGGTGAAATCACGTTGGCGTGTCTCTGCTTCATAAACTGTTGGTTTTTTGGAAATACCCTTTTTTTGTGCGAGTTAATAGATTAAGTGAGCAGAAAATGTTCCAGCATTCGTTAAAACAAGGATGCCATAGGTAGAACATCAACATGATGTCAGAGGAATCTTAAAATTAAAGTCAGACCACGTCATGGGCAGATCGCTTCTCTCAACTCCTGTTATTTTTAGTGTTATTTTAATTGGATTCATGCTATATGTTTAGTTGCATCTTTTTTTTTTAATCTATTTATTTTTTTTAGTAGTAGATTCTTTAGTTCAGAATTTGTTTGTATGCTTTTAAAAAAAATATATTTAAGTTTTTTTTTTTTATTTTGTAGCTGGTAGTGGGTATTTTATTATTTATTTAGCTCAGCGAGGGAAGCAGTGACCCGGAAGTCTCACCTGATTTATTTTTTCATGAGAGAACAGCTATAATCTCTGCTAGAGAGACGGTGTAGGCAGGGTTTTTTGTTCTTTAGCTGCCCTACCTGTTTACTGATATATATTCTGTGTTGGTTTGTTTTTTCTTTTTTTACGAGTTTCTTGTTCACTGAAAAAAAAAAAAAAAAAAGTTGGGTTCCTTTACAATCGATTTGTGTTTGTACAACACAAAGGCATTCAGTTATCATATTAGTTTTTTACAAATGTAAGTGGATTGAACATAAAACTAAACGATGTCCGTTTGAAGACACATTTGGAGATTAACTTCTGAACACATAATTATAATAATAAAAAAACACCTGAAGAGATTTCTCAGCATGGAACACCTACTAGCAAAATAAACACTGTGAATTTGGATTTCATCATCATTATCAAACAGCAAAAGACAAGGACAAAATCACTCACATCTCTTAACTGAAGGATTTTTGTAGCTTTAATAAGAAATTAATAACGTTTAATTCTTGCAGTGAAGACCATGCTTTAACCACATTTTTTTCAATGGCAATTGTAATTTTTTATATTTTGTAATTCATCATAACTTTTATTTATTTATTTATTTTTGTTTGTTTATTTTTAGACGCTCATTCTGCGTTAGTATTGAGAATTGTGAAATGCCATGCTCTTTTAAATATATAGGTGTAATAACAATATCAAAAACATGTTGGTTGTTTTTAAATAACCACAACTATGATTTCTACAAAAAAAATCATGATTATGCATTTCTCATAACTGAGCAGGCCTTAAACATAGCCCATTAATGAAGATGTAATATGTCCCAAAGCTTGCTCAAATTTATACACAGTACAGTAAAAAAACAAAACAAACAAAAAAGAGCAATAATATACACTCTCAGAAATAAAGGTACGAGAGCTGTCAAATTTGTACTTGAAGGGACCATATTGGTACCTTAAAAGTACATATTAGTACCTAAATACTTTAAGAGGAACACTTTTGTACATTTTAGGTACTAATATGTACCCTTGAGGTACTAATACGGTCCTTTTAGGTAAAAATTTGTACCTTTTGAAAAGGTACCACCCCAGTGACAGATCACATACCTTTATTTCTGACCCCAGTGACAGATCACATACCTTTATTTCTGACCCCAGTGACAGATCACATACCTTTATTTCTAAGAGTGTATTATACAAAAATAAGACTGCTTATAATACTACAGGAATAAGAATGACCACATTTCGTACAGGTATTACAGTGCAATCAGTGCATTAGAATAATCCTTTTATTTACTTTCCTTGGCGATGATGTAGTGACTGCGTAATGATAACATTTATTTTTAGCTGTGTGGGGCATAAATGAAAATGATTTTCGAATGAGTTACTGTAAGAGTTTGATTAAAGGTTTACGAGAACTGAAAGGCTACAGTGCTTTACGTTTTCTTCATGAATTTCTGACTAAAAACTGGACCAAAGTTGGATTGGATTACTTGTTGGCAAAAATTGATCGCACTGGATCAGTATGTTGTGTGGCGGTGAGTGGTCGTCCACGCACTGCCCAAACTGTTGACAATATTACCACTGTTGAAGACATGGTACTGAGCCAAGAAAAAGGTAATGTGGTGATATAAATCAGAGGCAAAAAACATAGGCATATCATATAATTTAATCTATTTTCCAACTAATTACAAGAATAATTAAAGTTGGAGGTGTTTTGATGAAATTGTGACAATTAATTTTGCTTACGTTTATTTCATTTTATGTTTATTTTTATTTCAAAAAACAAAAGCGAGGCTGCAGTGGGAAGAAACACAGAAGGATAGGATCAGCAGCACTGCAAACATTGCAACAACATGCTGTGGACTACCTCAAACAAAATCATAATGCCTTTAAGAGTAATACACTTAAGTGTCCTCCTAGGCTTCAGGTCATGGCACCAGGTAAACACAGTGGGGATGTGTAACCTGGTTAGCAATAAAACAATGAACTTCCATTTCCTGTTAATATTAAAGCGATGTTGAGCATTTTCTTAAACACTGCTGATTTGCCATAGTATTCACCAGTGCTCAACAGAAATGACTGTGATTGGCTGTGAAGGTCATCAGTTAACCACTCTTCACCAGTTGCAAACACAGATACACGGAATCTGGAGCATTTTAAAGCCGTGAAGATCAATCGATTCATGAGCGGATCGCTCGTCTGGGTTTGCACTTGCTAAACATCGGTGTAGTGCAGTAAACTGATGACCTTCATGGCCAATTACAGTCATTTCTGTTGAGCACTGGTGAACACAATGGAAAATCAGTGATGTTGAAGAACGCACGCAACAGCTCTTAAATTTTAGCAGGAAATTAGTTTTTTTTTTTTAAATTTCAGTACCAAAATTCAGTATCATGACAAGTCTAATATAGTGAAAGAATCAGTTCATTAATGTTAGTTTAACAAATGGCATCTAAAATGTGTGTTTGGGAAAGAAAACATTAGCTAACTAGTGCCATTTCCCTTGACTTAGCTAAAAATTAGGTCTGATATGCCTTTTTATTTTCACTATCCATTCAGAAAAAAACATTCGGGTCACTCGGAAAGAGGTGAAATTATAAATTTGTGTCATTTTCTCTTAGCTGATAAGATATACAGCCAGGTACACAACAATAAACCATCACGGACAGCGTTCCTGTTTGACTCCAGGCGATACTTCTGATTTCTTCCCACTGCAGCCTTGCTTTCGCTTTTAAAATGGCGGCAGCAGTGTTTTTTTCTTATTATTTTAGACCATGAGCGGTAAACTTGACTACATGTTTGATAGATTTATTTTTAAATATCCTTTAAATCAAATCAAAACTTTCATCTGATTCTCGTCAAACATATCTTTACTCCATGTCCCCCTGAGAACGACTAAAGAATCCTCCTTTGAGCCCTTGAGCACACATCCCTCAGCACGCTATAGCCTGACTTGAAAACCACTAAGCGTTGTCATCCCCACTGGACTTTTCCTGGGATTCACGTTCCCGCTGCTTGCCCCGCTCACAGCACAGCTCATTTCACTCACTCAGTCTCACGGGTCTGAATGATTGATGGCTGGGGGGGAGAGTCTTGGCACACCTCCACGGTCCATCCCAGGCTGTAAAAGCAGCAAGCATCACCATGTTAGACCCTGACAGCTGCACGGTTTAATGGGGAAGGATATAGACTGGGGAGCATGAGGCGGCTGGTCCAAGCCTCCACGGGTCTGGCTGCTGTAATAAATGAATGAATGGATGCGGCCTGTTTGCTTGAATGGCTGATGACTAAATAAGAATGCATTGAGGGTTGCTTGTGCCATGCGCTCCCTAT
>NC_079451.1:5643274-5650774 GCF_903798145.1 Danio aesculapii | reverse complement strand
TGATGAATTAGTTTATATCAAGCTGTCATAACAAACAATGCCATCTTTGCATTTAAAATGCCATTCAAGAGTTTACACTTAGCTGATGATTAATTATAAAGCATTTGGCATGCTGTCCCGGGAGAGAGCCCTGAGCTCATAAGATCTCGAGAACTCCCCTGCTTATTTATGGCTAATGACAAGTTAGGAATTGCTATGGAGAGATATGTAAAAGCTCATATGGTGCCAATTTGGTTTGGTCAATTCATCTATGTTGCACGTTTATGGACTATGGGAGGTTACCAGAGTACCCGGGGGAAACCCACACAAGCACGGGGAGAACATGTAAACTCCCCACAGATAGGTCGACTGGTCTGTTGGAGACTTGAACCAGTAACATTCTTGCTGTGAGGCAACAGTGTTAACCACTGGGCCGCCATGCCACCATATCAAGGAAAAAGGAGGAGTAGGGGTGGAAGGGGGGATTCTTCAAGACGAAGATGACTGAGGTAAGAAGCTCTGGTTATTTATAGTGAGTTAGGAAACATCTGATTGGTGTATCATGTGTTAAGCGTAGTTCACGCTATAGTATTTTGAGCCCGATTTGGAAGTTAACAAGCTCACCGACAGATCAGGCTGTGATAGGGAAAAAATCAGGGTGTGCTCTGCGCTCAGCAGTCTTTTTGTGTGACCTACTGAACAACGCATCAAAGATGCACCTTGCAGACGAAGATCCAATATCTAGCATGCTTAATATTCCGGAGCACTCGGCCGACTGGACCCCACGTGCGGTCAGATGTAGTGACGATCTGCAGCCAATGAGAGAGCATATCAGCATGAGCTGAATGGCCATTGTGCTCAGGAGCTCAAATAAAATGTCTGTGATTGGCCAGAATGGGCATCGATGCGCTCGCTTCATTCAGTGTTAACACGGACACAAGGCAATATTAACAGTGGAACTAGAATTCTGTAATTATTAGAATTACCGTACTGGCCATTCTGACCGTTCTCATGTAAGACGTCATATTGTCACTTCATATTTACATTCAAAGTTTTATTGAGATATTTAAATTATGCTTTGCATGTCTGTCATCAAAATTTCATTGGCTGTGGTTTGGTAGTTTGACTGAGCTGTTGGGGAACGAGTTGTTGTCAGATCATGTAATGTGTGACCCCCCTTATGTGGATTATTTATGTAGTGTTGTGTAGTGTGAACACCACAGCGATTAAAAGACACAAAATCAAGTCATGTAGTGTGAACAGCACAGCTATCTGCCGATGTTTAAAGTCATGTAGTGTAAACTAGGCGTTAGCTGTTGCAGGACAAGCTGTGGTCAATCATAAGCATGTGATCCTCTCAAAGTTAGTTTGTAAACAAACTTCACCAGTTCATCAGTGAATGGCACAATTATGTTTTTAGCATACATAAAATTTGATCCATATCATGATTATATAGGTTTAATGAACACCTCTTCATGTAAACTCTTCCTGATAATTTAAATATCACTTTGGTAGGCTCTTTTTGCCCATTTTAAAGAAAAAAAACTGACTAACTTTTTTACTTTTACTTGTCTAGGAAATACTTAGATTAAAGTTTTAGATATTTGGAAATGCTTCTTCATTTAAGTGGTTTTTTAAAGATATTTTGACCAAAAATAAGACAAAACTCTAAGTAAGAAAAGCATTTTTCGCAGTGTTTGTACTTTTATTTCCTGTTGTCATGAATCACTATATTTGATAATAACTTAGTGTTAAGGATTTATGGCACAGCTAACAATTCCTTGGCAACTTAATAGATTATTTTCTTATGCCAGCAACCACCCACATATCTCACAATATTGCAGCAAAGTTTTACAACCACTCTTTTGAAAATGTAAAAATGTTATGGTCTGATATTGTCTTGTGTTAGTTCTAGCTCATTTAGCAAAGCTGATGTGGCAAAAACAGAGCAGAAGGGGTCACGTCTTTCTTTCTTTTCTTCTTTTGATTACAGCTATTACTTTAATTCATTAAAGGGAAATTTCAAGCATTATCAAGCACATCTCTCTTGCTCTCTCTCTCTCTGTCTCTCTCTCTCACACACACATACACACACACACACACACACACACACACACACACACACACACACATGTACATGCACAAATGGTTTACAAGGATTCCACATGTGTAATTTATTGTAACAACCACTTATAGTTTGCCCTTATCCTACACCTACACCTAAACACAATCCTCACAGGAAACATGTGGCAAATTTTACTCAAAGAAAGAATGATTTTTAAGCATTTTGAATGATTATTATTGTGCGTCATTTTTGTTTGTGGTAGGGGGCCGGGTCGATCCTTAAGTATCGATATTTTCGATACTGGCAAAGTATCAAAAGGATCGATCCTTAAATTGTTTGTTTATTTATTTATTTATTTATTTAAAGAAAAACATGCTCAAAAGAGTGTCAACAGTCAATTGTTCCCTTAAAAAAGTTAAAGTTCATTTTAATTTTAAACTTTTAATTAAATAAGGTTTGTTGTTTATACAATGTATATACAAGGTTTGGAAACACAGTGTGTTTTTTTTTTGTTCTACAGTATATGGTAATATATAGCCAATTATATGTATATATTTTTTTTTATTGTGCTAATTTGCCAATTTGAATTATGTTCTGTAATTTTACTAAATGGAAAAAGGAATTATGCCTATTTTATCCAAAATTAAACAAAAAGTTCTCAGGAGTAGCTTAAATAATGTGTCGGTGCTCTTAGGGGAAGGGATTCATCAGAATAAACAGTAAAAGTCCGTCCAAGGCACTCAAAAAATGTGGAAAAAATATATACAAAAAGAAAAAAGCTAATAATAATACTGAATGTGGTTAAAAAATGTAATCATTATAAAATATTTAATTGAATTATCGATATTGGTATAGATATTGGTATCGACGATACATGTCTTGAAATACTTGGTTTTGATTCCGTATATTAGCTTGGGTGAGATTATTTTCTGTAAAACAGAATATGTATATACCTGTTGATTTTACCACTCTTTGGAATTTTCTTTACTACATTTGGAATTATGGAATTAATTATGGAATGTGTGCTACATAGACAATTAGCACTAGATATGTGAATGTTTAATTGTTTTGTTCATTAACTTAAGGTGGTTGTTTTTGCATGATTGACAACTATTAAAACAGCGATCAAAATTTAATGTAATTAGTCTAGATATAAGTTTTGCTGCCTACTTTTGAACATAAAATGTTACAAACATTAAAACATTAAAAAAACGTCAATGCCTATGGCGTAGTGGAAAGTGACACGACTCATGCACTCCGATGTTCATGGTGACCCGGGTTAGATTCCCGCCTCGAGGTCCAATGCTGATCCTTCCCCTCTCTCTGCTCCCCACACTTTCCTGTTAATTCTCTCTACTGTCCTTTCAAAATAAAGGTGAAAACCCCTAAAAAATAATTATTAAAAAAAGGCACACAAAAATTCAGCACACAGAGTTGTTCATAGTTGTTTTGGTTGTTGTTATTATTATTATTATTATTATTATTATTATTATTTAATAAAAAATATACATTTATTCTTTTTAAAAGTGCAGTATGTATGTTTGACATCCAGTGATTGACCGAAGTTTTGCAGGCCTGGTTCAAAACAAATGCAAGAGCAGGTTGGCAGATTGAGAGGTGGTGGATCTAAGCTGCATCCAATGGTTTTTAATGTGCTCACCTAACCCCACCCCTAACCCTACCCGTTACAGTGACGTCACTCACTCCATTGAGTGCATTGTGTCTGACATTGCATCGCTGAGTGATGCAATCTCAGCTTGCATCATAAAGGCTGCATCCAGATACTATTGGGCAGATTGGGCAGGCTATTTAAACAGTGTTCAAAATAAACGCGTTGGTATATTTTCCATATTAAAAGAAGTTTTTGTTCTAACCAGCACCTGAAATTTATATATTAGAAACGGGTTATATTTCTTGCCTGACAATGATAACCTCAGGTACATCTCATGTGCTTTATTTAGTGTTAAATGCTAATAATGTGAGCTTGAACGCCATTTTACACAACACGTGTTGCCATACTACGCAAAGCAGCAGCAGAATAAACCATTTGAAATTGAACTTTAGAACTGTGACTCGAGCGAACACATGTCAGTGATTCAACATGTACATTTAATACTATTAAAGAGGTTTAATATGTATTAATTAGATTATAAACCTTACCATTTTGTTGAAGTGCAGTAAGTGCACTATTTTCTGCATCTGAATGGCTGTATTTAAATTTCTGTCATGTTTTGTCTGGTGCGTCACTGCGTATCTCATCACATAGTGTGTTGTTAGGACACGGGGTTACAAAGTAGCCTGCTCACCTAATGTTTATGTTCGTAATATTTTCACTATTTGCTAATTAATAACCACCTCATGTGGAACTCTGCATCTCATTTCGGAGTCTGCTACTGTCTACCGGATGTCGCATTTCGGTCATGCATACTTTAAGAGCCTTCCTGAATGAATGAATGAGATTTGCTGTCTTCCACCAAGGCAACCCAGGGTGCTGAAATATGATTGGCTAAACTGGTATTGGGCGGGTTAAATGATCAAAACAAAGACAGACCTTCCGGCACGTAACGCACAATTTCAAAGCAGAATATCTGACTTAAGCATTTTTTTTTTTCAGCTAAATAATGTTCACTTGAATATCTGCAAACACATTCTGATGTTTTTATGCTTTAGATGAGTCAAAAACTCACAGCACCTTTAAATGTATTCATTTTAAAATGTTTTGGTTGTAGTTATATTTGTTTAATCTATCTGTTTGTTTGTTTTTGTATCACCATCGTCCCTTAATGTGTTTAAATAAAGGGATTCGTATTTAAACTAACACAATCCTTTCTTCAATACTCAAACCAAAGTTTCACCCCTGGTCACACTCATAACATTATACAATTGTGTGTCCTCAAACCAAAAACAAGTACACACACACACACACGCACAATCGTAAGCTTTGCAAATCAGCACATGGAGCGAGTGTGTGTTTTTCAGGGTGGCAGGTAATCGGAGCTCCAGTGGCAGGTGCTTCAGGGAGGCAAGCCACGCTGTAAAGCACGTCAATCTGCTAATATCTATTATGGGCAAACGGAGGTGGATTAGAGCTGGAGTGAACAGGGCATTTAGCAGTAAGAACAGAGGAACACGACGTGCCTCAGGACAAGAACAGCCTGTCTGACGGGGCGACCCCCAAAGGGATTTGTTTTGGGCAGATGCAAAAAAAAAAAAAAACCTGGGCTACTGAACTACACAACCCTGAAACAATTAGAGATCTGTCTGCCTCTGAATTTGCATGACAAGCAGCGTTCTGTTCCCCGCGGTCAGACATGGACAATTTCCCTGCCAGTTATTGAATCAGGAAGCAAAGAGCAGAAAAAAAAAGAGAAAATTAAAAATAGGGAGCAAGAGGAAAAAAATCCTGCCGTTGATCTAAAAAGCATGAATGCTGTGAAGGTAATGTTGGAGGAGTAAAATTGAGGAAGTGGCAGTTGCTCTCCATACATATGTAAAAAAAAAAAATGGCAAAAGCATTACTTCTAGGCGACAAACAAGTATTGCATTTTTTTAATACCCTACCTTTGATTGAAAGGTTTGCAATATTATTTGAGTGGTGGGAAGAAAAAAATATGAATATGTAATGCGACTTTGGCAATAAGATGAAACTCACAGACGCATTTGCATTGCAATATTTAATATTTTGGCCTTCTGCAATCACTCGCAACATTTTATATTCGAGGTTTATGACTTTATAAGGTTTGGCAGAAACTAATCAGAGAGCGCACTCATTTTGGGGATCTGCTCCGGAATAATCAAAAGGCAATAAACCATCTTCTCCTTTTATTGTATTAATTTTTGTTAAATCAGTAGATACAAAAACTCTCAGAAATTGTCACTCTTGGACAACGGCTTGGTTTTGTAGGTTGCTGTAAACATTTGAGGCAAGTCAAGCCAAATAATAACAACAACAACAACAACAATAATAATAATGTAAATTAAATTGTATGTATTTGTTAGTTAGTTAGTTTGTTTGTTTGTGTAAAATACTAATACTACTAACAACAACAACAATAATAATAATAATAATAATAATAATAATAATAATAATAATAATAATAATAATAATAATAATAATAATAATACTGATAATAATAATAAGAAGAATAATAAGAATAATTTTCATGTTTATCAGCAATCAGAGATTCTAATATCTTTTTTTAATTACCTTTAATTTTTTATTTTATTCTTAATAAACATTCAAATATATTTCTTGTCCATGCTTACTCAGTTTCAGTACTTATACACTTTATTTTGATGGTTCATTTGAGTATTAGTAGACTGTCTGCTTACTATCTGTTGATACTGTTCTTTCAACTGCTCCTTCAGCAGACATTTAGTTGACTATGAGAAACTTTGCAAGTACATGTCAACTTACACTAGCCCTAACCCCAACCTAACAGTCTGCTTATAATCTAATGAGATTTAGTTGGCATGTAGGTGCAATGTAACTTATTCAACAAACGGACCATCAACATAAAGTGTGACCCTTATACATTACTAAAATCAAAAGCTATATTTGTTAATGTTAAATTAACATTAGCTAACACATCACATGCTTCATATGCTGTTTTTATTCATTGAAATCATGTTAGCGAAGTTAGGTTAGTAAAGTATTTATTTATGTATTTATTTTTTGCTATTATGGGAATAAACTGTATATTAAAATAAATAAAAAGTTATTTTAAATTGTAATATTATGTTAAAGTATTGTTCTTGTACTGTGTTTTTGATTTAATAAATGTACCATTAGTGACCATAAAAATGTTCTTTTGAATAAATAAAATAAAAACACAATGACACAATTTCAGCTTGGAAAAATAAAGGTCTATTTAATATACCTATATTATTAAATAGTTATACTTTTATTATTATTATTATTATTATTATTATTATTATTATTATTATATTTTTTTCCAGTTCCAGTATAATAAATATTGTCATAACATATATGATTTATCCCTGCAACAAAATAAAACTAATTGCGGTATTCCTGTTTTTTTTTTTTCCATTTACAAATTGTCAAAGCAGAATTTAAATATAAAACTTAGAACTTATAAAATAAATATAATACATATTCTTTATTTAGCAAATAAAACATTATGGTAAAATATTATTAGTATTTAATATTGGTATATTATTAGTATTATTAATAGACATATTTTAAAATTGTCAAAGCAGAATTTAAACAAAAAAGTAGAACTTATAAAAGTATGCATTATATTATATGCATATGCATTATTTAGCAAATAAAATAAAATAATATAGCATTATTATTACAATATAGTATAATATTTGTACACATATAAAAATGCAGTGTGTGTGTGTGTGTATATATATATATATATATATATATATATATATATATATATATATATATATATATATATATATATATATATATATATATATATATA